>NW_027508023.1:0-64144 GCF_051348905.1 Ranitomeya variabilis
AGCGTAAAAGTAAAAAAAAACAAACAGTACATGCTCACCTGCGCGTCTCCCAGCGTCTGCTTCCTGACACTGACTGAGCTCCGGCCCTAACAGCACAGCGGTGACGTCACCGCTGTGCTTTCACTTTCACTTTAGGGCCGGATCTCAGTCAGAGCAGGAAGCAGACGCTGGGAGACGCGCAGGTGAGCATGTACTGTTTGTTTTTTTTACTTTTACGCTGGTAACCAGGGTAAACATCGGGTTACTAAGCGCGGCCCTGCGCTTAGTAACCCGATGTTTACCCTGGTTACCAGTGTAAAACATCGCTGGTATCGTTGCTTTTGGTGTCAAACACAACGATACACGGCGATCGGACGACCAAATAAAGTTCTGGACTTTATTCAGCGACCAGCGACATCACAGCAGGATCCTGATCGCTGCTGCGTGTCAAACTAAACGATATCGCTAGCCAGGACGCTGCAACGTCACGGATCGCTAGCGATATCGTTTAGTGTGACGGTACCTTTACTCAATGGTCCTCCGCAGCCACCCACACAGACGGGCATACACTAGACCTGGTATTCACCCGTCTCTGTTCTCTAACTTCACCACCTCCCCTCTCTCCGACCACCATCTGCTCACCTTCTCATCCTTGTCCTCCTCACCGGTCATCCATGACCAGCAACATGCGCACCCCCGCAGAAACCTTGCACACCTAGACACCCACACACACTGACTCCATCCTACCACTGGCATCCATATCCTCACTCCACGACACAGACGCTGCCACGGCTTACTACAATGCCACTCTCGCATCAGCTATTGACACGGTTGCCCCTCTCGTCCATGGCAGAGTGCGACGTATCAATAGACAACCTTGGCACAATAACACCACTAAAAAGCTCCGACAAGTGTCCAGAGTTGCGGAGTGGCATTGGAAGAAAACACACTCGCAAGATGACTTCACTGTATTCAAACAAGCAACACTCGCTTTTAAATCTGCTCTCCCCTCTGCTAAACAGGCCTACTTCACAACCCCTGTATCTTCCCTATCCTACAACCCCAAACAGTTATTCAAAACCTTTAACACCCTCCTCCGCCCCCACTGCCCCCTCCAACCTCCCTCATCTCTGCTGAGGACTTTGCCACACACTTTAAAAATAAGATCGACCAGACAAGGCAAGTCTTCATTGTTAAACCACCACAACCCCTTTGTATACCAGACCAATGCCCAAACCCCATAACATCCCTATCCAACATCACTGAACGGGGGCTTAACTGTCTCCTCTCCAAATCGCACCTCACCACCTGTGCGCTCGACCCCATCCCATCCCACCTCCTCCCCAACCTCACCACCACACTTATCCCATCCCTAACCCACCTGTTCAACCTATCACTAACTTCTGACACCTTCCCTTCTGCATTCAAACATGCCACAATCACACCTATCCTTAAAAAGCCAACCCTTGAACCAACTGCTATGTCCAGCTATCCCCCAATATCGCTGCTCCCATTCGCTTCCAAACTCCTGGAGCAGCACGTCCACGCTGAACTTTCCTCCCACCTCTCATCTAACTTGCTCTTTGCCAATCTACAATCTGGTTTCCGCCCCCATCACTCAACTGAGACTGCCCTGACCAAAATCACTAAGGACCTACTTACAGCCAAATAATATATTTGAAAAAACTGACCGTCACATCCATACATAGACTAAGTGTGAACAGGTTTTGAACCCAGAGTAACCAACTCATATATAGTCAAGTAAAAAAGGCAGCACACTGCAGCGCTAAGACATGCAAACATGAAACATGAAAACTGAACTGCAATACTGCACTAGAAATATGAAAAATGAGAGTGTTTAGCGCATAAAAATGGCCAATTTTATGTGTACCTGATAGCCCCTTTACGGCATCTCTCGTATATCAGGTCCTACGCTTGCCTACCTCGCTGAGAATAAACGTCTCCATGTGAATGGGTACCTGTGAAAACCTCTGCCTAGACTCATATTCTCTCTCTCTGTGGAGGGGTGCTGGACCTGCTGCGATTAAAACACCTGGGCTAGGAGGCGGAGTGCTCAGTCAGAAGGCTAAATAATATATTTGAAAAAACTGACCGTCACATCCATACATAGACTAAGTGTGAACAGGTGCTGAACCCAGAGTAACCAACTCATATATAGTCAAGTAAAAAAGGCAGCACACATAAAAATGCCTCTGCCTAGACTCAGCGAGGTAGGCAAGCGTAGGACCTGATATACGAGAGATGCCGTAAAGGGGCTATCAGGTACACATAAAATTGGCCATTTTTATGCGCTAAACGCTCTCATTTTTCATATTTCTAGTGCAGTATTGCAGTTCAGTTTTCATGTTTCATGTTTGCATGTATTAGCGCTGCAGTGTGCTGCCTTTTTTACTTGACTACTTACAGCCAAAGCTACTGGACAATACTCTGTACTCCTCCTTCTAGACCTGTCCTCTGCTTTTGACACAGTTGACCACTGCCTCCTACTACAGATCCTCTCCTCCTTTGGCATCAAAGACCTCGCCCTATCCTGGATCACCTCGTACCTTTCCAACTGCACTTTCAGAGTCTCCCACACTACCTCCTCATCCCACCCTCTCTCTGTTGGAGTCCCCCAAGGCTCTGTTCTAGGACCCCTACTCTTCTCAATCTATACACTTGGCTTGGGACAACTCAAAGTCCTATGGATTCCAGTACCACCTCTATGCTGATGACACTCAGATCAACCTCTCTGGCCCAGACGTCACCGCTCTGCTGTCCAGAATCCCAGAGTGCCTATCAGCCATATCCTCCTTCTCCTCTTGCTTCCTCAAACTCAATGTGAACAAATCTGAACTCATCATCTTTCCTCCATCCCACAGATCTTCCTTACCTGACCTATCTATCACAATCAATGACATCATGCTTTCCCCCATACCGGAAGTCCGCTGCCTCGGAGCAACCTTCGACTCTGCCCTGTCCTTCAAACCGCACATCCAAGCTCTTTCCACCTCCTGTCGCCTCCAGCTCAAAAATATCTCCAGAATCCATCCTTTCCTCAACCTTCAATCTACTAAAATGCTTGTGCATGCCCTCATCATCTCCCGCCTCGACTACTGCAACATCCTTTTCTGCGGCCTCCCTGCTAACACCCTTGCACCTCTCCAGTCCATCCTTAACTCTGCTGCCCGACTAATCCATCTCTCTCCTCGCTACTCCTCCGCTTCCCCCCTCTGAAAATCTCTTTACTGGCTCCCATTCCCTCAGCGTATCCAGTTCAAATTACTAATACTGACCTACAAAGCCATCCATAACCTGTCTCCTCCATATATCTCTGAACTAATCTCCATATATCTTCCCTCACGTAATCTCCGGTCCTCCCAAGACCTCCATCTCTCCTCCACACTTATTCGCTCCTCATCCAATTGCCTCCAAGACTTCTCCCGAATATCCCCCATCCTCTGGAATTCTCTGCCCCAAAGTTATCCACCAGATTCGGATCCTTCAGACGGAACCTGAAAACTCATCTCTTCAGGAAAGCCTACAGCCTGCACTGTCCCCACTGCCTCATCACTACCGAAGCTACCGCCTCACCAACACCGGAGCTCCTGCAACCCCCAACCTACTGTCTCCTTCCCCATAATCCTGCAGAATGTAAGCCCGCAAGGGCAGGGTCCTCGTCCCTCTGTATCAGTCTGTCATTGTTAGTTTGTCTACTGTAAGGGTACTGTCACACTCTGCAACTTTCCAACGATCACGACCAGCGATACGACCTGGCCGTGATCGTTGGAAAGTCGTTGTGTGGTCGCTGGGGAGCTGTCACACAGACAGCTCTCCAGCGACCAACGATGCCGAGGTCCCCTGGTAACCAGGGTAAACATCGGGTTACTAAGCGCAGGGCCGCGCTTAGTAACCCGATGTTTACCTTGGTTACCAGCGTAAAAGTAAAAAAAAAAACAAACCGTACATACATTCCGGTGTCTGCCAGGTCCCTCGCAGTCTGCTTCCCGCTCTGACTGAGTGCCGCCGTAAAGTGAAAGCAGATCACAGCGGCGACGTCACCGCTGTGATCTGCTCTCACTTTCCGGCCGGCAGTCAGTCAGAGCGGGAAACAGATGGCAAGGGACCTGAAGGACACCGGAATGTGAGTATGTAGGTTTTTTTTTTTTTACTTTTACGCTGGTAACCACGGTAAACATCGGGTTACTAAGCGTGGCCCTGCGCTTAGTAACCCGATGTTTACCCTGGTTACAAGCGAATGCATCGCTGTCACACACAATGATCCAGCGATGACAGCGGGAGATCCAGCGACAAAATAAAGTTCCAAACGATCTGCTACGACGTACGATTCTCAGCAGGGTCCCTGATCGCTGCTGCGTGTCAGACACAGCGATATCGTATGGATATCGCTGGAACGTCACGGATCGTACCGTCGTAGCGACCAAAGTGCCACTGTGTGACAGTACCCTAAGTGATATCTGTAACTTGTATGTAACCCCTTCTCATGTACAGCACCATGGAATCAATGGTGCTATATAAATAAATAATAATAATAATAATAATAATAATAATAATAATAATAATAATAATAGTAATTTACCTCGGGGATGGGATATATTTATGCAGATAGTGGCAGAGTTAAATATACACCGTCCTTCATTGTGGGTAATTCTACTACTAGAAAGATTTTAGACAAATTAAAAATGACAATTGATGACCCAACCAGAGTGTCTACACCTCGTGGGCTGTCCTCACCACGCCATGTGATTCAACCGCTCCGTTCCCCATCATTAGGTTTCACATGAGGGACTTTACTGCCCCCCCAAAAAAAGTCTCTGCCAATGCTACAGTCCATGCGGCTGACGCTGTGGCTTATACGATTGCTAAAAGGTACACTTGTACAATAACGTTCTATTATTCTGTAAGAATTATAATGGTCTTTATTACTAAATACAGATCGTGGTATATTATTGTAATGAATTGCTCTGCTCCATCATTCTGAAATGTCCCGTGTCTGACTCGTGCTTGATCAATGAAGCCTTTAAAAACTTTACAATATTGTGTCTTTTATACAGTTAGTAAAAAATGAAATCTATACTTTATACCTGAGATCTATAAGAGGTGGGAATAGCATTTTTGGAAATGGAATTCCTATTGTTTTTTATCTATATGACCGATAATACTAAGACACAGTAACAAGGTGGGAATATCACTACCTAAAATAAGGGGCTGCCAATGAACTAAATTGGGAATCTCACAATTAAATCCAAATAAATGTGAGGACGGAGAGGAACACCGACTCTGACAGATGGTCCGATATTGTAGAGGCGATCACGGTGGGGGGGACTTACAAACTTTGATATAGTTTTTTTTTTTTTAGGAGTGCGGCACCTGTCAGATTATATTTGGCAAAGAATATAGAAGCATCACCAATAAACGGAGTGGTCTAATTTTTGGCATTTATTTTGAAAATGCCCAATTCTTATGTTATCACAGGCTGATGCAAGACCAACATGTGTTTTTTCACTTTGCAATATCAGTCACGTTACAATTTATCAGTTTGGCCCACATTCATCACTGCCTTTGTGCCTGTTTTTTGCCTAGTTTTGGGACTTTCGTTTGCACCCAGTTATTCTATTTGTGCTTTTTTATGTCCATTTGCTATGATTTAGAATTTCAAATGTACATAGAGATTAAATTACCTGGGAAGATTATAACCATATAAATAAATATCTTAAGGGTAAGACCCCACTAAATATTACCCCTGTCTAACAGGTGCATAAAACAATCTTTAATGCATAATATTCAAATAATTCATTTAGTAGTATAATATACTAAATAAATTATTAATGGCAAATATGTAATTTTTTAACCTACTGTATGTTCAGTAGCTATTGCTTATCTTTGTATTAGTGATGTCACCTCGGGGGACCATCAATAAGTAATAAGGGAAATACTGGGTATGTAATATAAAAAAAACATTAAGAATGAGTTCAAAGAGAGGTAATGTGTACCAACCACAAACCTAAAGAAAATCAACCCCTTAAAAAAATAACTATTTAAATATCAAAAAATACAAAATAAAAAAATTACAGAATAGCTTTAAAACAACCCTTTAGGGATAAACAAGGGAATCAAGGCAGCAGTCTCTGGGAGGTGGTAAAGTAAGCCTAACGCTCCCACTGGTAGGCCCTTGATTGTGACAGCCTAGCAGAAGTTAGCACCCTAATTTTGCGATGTGGCAACCCTGCTCCTCAACGGCTGTCCCTTCAATCCCTAAATCTATACATTTAAGGGGGCTATGTATGCATGTACAGTATGCATGTCCCGGGTGCCCATGTAGGGCGGATAGTTCTGCAATGTTAGAGCAAGTACCCAGCCATCCAGAGTCCAGATGGACAGAAGCTCAGATGAAGCAGCTGTGCGACAGCAGTGTGGAGCAGAAGCAAGAGAAGAGGTCCTAAGCAGTACGGGGATGCAGGTCGCTCATCATGTGGAAGATCATCCCATGGTCCGATTTCCTCAGATCTGATCCAAAACAGACGAGGGAACCCCCAAGAGTAGACTCTTGACAGGGAGTATGCTGCGTTACCGCAAGAGGCGGTACGACCCAGGCACTTACTGAAGAACCTAGAAAGAAGTGCAGGGAAAGTAGAGAATGATAACTGTATGGAACTCTATGCTGATGCTGTATCTGAAAAGCATGTGCCGTGAACAGAGGAAAGTAAAGTTTTAAATGGACTGTCGTTATATGCAACAATGCCAGCAGCAGAACTTCAGCCAGCTCGATGGGACCCCGACGATGCAGAAGGTGAAGCAGAAGGTATGCTGCAGATGGGACATTATATTCTTGTGATGGGAGACCAGGGCGCATTACAGCACATACTCTCAGCCATGACCATGGCCCTGGCACACCCTCACAAGGAAAACACAGAACGACAGATGCAGGAGGATCCAAATGGATCAAATGCGTTTGTGAAGATTCAAACACACTAGACCACTGAAGTGTATATAAGCTGGATAATACTTTATATATAGGCTGTCAAGAAGAGGAAATATAGCAATAGCAGTTTGATTTTAACTGACTAGTATAAACCATGTAACTAGCATCCAGATATTATGCTGTATAGATATCATGGACCGACATCCACTCAATTAATACGGTCTCAGAAGCATGTACTTAGGTGTATACTTTATCTATAAAAGGTTCTTACACTGACTAACTCACAATATATGGTGACATAGGATGACCACAAATGTTACAAAGGGAGACTCAAAGATGTACGAGTGTCAGGCTAACAGTATAAGGCCAGTCTCACACGTCCAGATAATTCCGGTACCGAAAAAAAACGGTACCGGAATTATCCGTGTCCGTGTGCCCCTGCGTCTGTGGCACATCAGTGTGGCACACGTGTGCCTCCCATGTTCCCACTGGGTACCACACGCACCGTGCAAGAGACAGCGCTAAAGTTTAGCGCTGTCCCCTGCATCGTGCTGAAGCCGCGATTCATATCTTCTGTGCAGCAGCGTTTGCTGTAAAGAAGATATGAATAATCCATTTTTTTAGTGGTATTTCATGTTTAAAATAAAGCTCCATGTCCCCACCCCCTGTGCGCCCCCCTGCTGTTCTGAAAATACTCACCCGCCTCCCTCGCAGTGTCCTGTCCTGGCCGTACCTTCTACTGTATGCGGTCACGTGGGGCCGCTCATTTACTGTAATGAAAATGCGGCTCCAGCCCTATGGGAGGTGGAGCCGCATATTCATGACTGTAATCGGCGGCCCCACGTGACCGCATACAGTAGAAGGTGCGGCCAGGACAGGAAGCAGCGACAGCCAACGAGGGAGCTGGGTGAGTTTTTTCAGAACAGCGGGGGGGCGCACAGGGGGTGGGGACATGGAGCTTTATTTTCAACACGAAATACCACTAAAAAAATGGATTATTCATATCTTCTTTACAGCAAACGCTGCTGCACAGAAGATATGAATCGCGGCTTCAGCACCATGTGGGGGGGACAGCGCTTACTGGAGCGCTGTCTCCTGCACGGCACACGGAGAACGTCCGTGTGCAATACTTGTTTTACACGGAGCCATTGACTTTAATGGGTCCGTGTAATACGTGCACTCCCATGAACACTGACATGTCTCCGTGTTTGGCACACGGAGACACAGTCTGCAAAAAATCAATGACATTTGCACAGATGCATTGATTTCAATGTGTCTACGTGTGTCAGTGGCTCCAGGACGTGAGGAAACTGTCACCTCACGTACCGGAGCCACTGACGTGTGAAACCGGCCTAATGGAAGGCTATGGTGTCAGTTATAAGGTGACCATTATGAGAGTGGCCTTTAGGTCCCTCAAATGAAGGACAAAATACAGAAAAATATTTCAACAATAAAGTGCAAGTGTGCTTGACAATCAATAGCTCAGATTAAAACGTAGCCGCATATATAAGACAGATGTCCAGCGGGGGGGCTGTAGGCATGTAGGTAATGAAAGCCCCCCCATGACTGCGTTGCCCAGGGGACTGGGAGAGCAGTTTTTAAATTTAAAGCAGGGCCAGTGGGGGATTGGCCAGAGGGAGGAGTAAAGGGGGTGGCCTGTAGTTTGTAGGGCGGTTTTTGGAGAAAAGTGCGGGAAGGGGGCCATTACCTCATGAGACAGCAGAGTGAGAAGACGCACGATGTCCTCGGTGGATTCATTGGTGGCGCAGCTGCGGGACGTGGCCCGGTCCAGGCACGGTGGCTGGCTTGAAGAGCAGCTGGCATCCCTTCTCGGCGGTTCCGGTGTCCAGGGGACCAGATCCAGGAGGACCCGTCCCCCGGAGCGTTTGTCCCCGGAGCGCGCTGCAGACGCCGTCCACGGAGCCCCTCTCGGGACCCTGCAGAGGGTGCGGGCCGCAGGTCACCTCCTCTCCCCGGCCCGTCCTCTGGCAGGAATCCGCCGGCCGGCGCTGCAGGTGCTGGGCGGCGATCTGGAGCATCAGCGGTGCAGGCCCAAAGTGAGGCGCAGGCTGCACCGGAAGTACCTGGGTTTGTTCCGGTTCCCAGGCAGAACATGGCGGCGGTGAGCAGGAGAGTTACCCGGCACGGAGCAGCACGGACGGCTGCGCCAGCGACGAACAGGAGCCCTCAGGGAGCGGCGGTGGTGCGGAGGGCCAGCGGGAACAGCAGCAGCGGTCGGGCGGCGGGTACCGTGGGGTCTGACCCACCACTGGTGCCTGGCAGGGGTGGCGTGGCAAGAGGCAGGGCGACGGGCAGGTGCACTCCAACCCCACAGCCTGGCCCAGTTCGGAGGGGTCGCGGTTCCGCAGACGCTGGGGCCTGTGGCAGGGCCCAGCAAGAAGACAGGCGTGGAGACGGGATGGCAGCGGCCAGGTCCAGGTCGCCTAGAAGATCAAGGGAGACGTCCGTTTCATCTGCTCCGGTCCCCCCTGGTGACGAGGAGGCCAGGGGCGCGGGCCAGGAGCATCACAGCACGGAGGAATCCGGATCCGGGAGTGACCCTCGCGACTTCAGTGATCGTACGGCTGGCAGGGACACAGCACCTGCGCAGCTTCGTGAGTATGAGAATGATTCTTTTGCGGGGTTTGATAGTGGAATACGGTCTGGGAATAGCTTGTATGGGGGGGGACAGTTTGGTAGAGAGAGGAGGGTCTAGTGCTGTCGGTGTTCCGGGGGTCAGGGAGCTGTTGGAGGGTATGTCTCAGTTTTTGCGGAGATTGGATCAGGGGGGCTCAGATCGTGCACGGTCATCTCCGGTAGGCGCATGGTTGCCGGTGTCCGGCCAGGGTGCTGGGGCGGCAGTGGGATCGGGTGGTACGAGTGGCAGTGAGCCAGTGTTTGCAGCAGGGGTGTCAGTGTCGGTTCAAACAGAAAACGAAAGAGTGGATGCGAATAAATTGGATGATAGAGCTAAGGGAGAGGTTTATGTGTGTTTTGAGGGGCCGCTGGGGGCTCATTTAAAGAAAGAAATAAAGGAGAAAATTTGGAAGGATGAATACATGGAGATTTTCTCCCTCTTGCCTTTGGAGAAGTTTAATCTAGATAAGGATAAGAAGGAGGATAGTAAAAAGGAGGAGGAAGAAAAGAGGCATTGGCGTTTAATACCGCAGACTTTTGTAAATTGGCAGCAGGCGTTTTCGATCTTGGCGAGTGTTATTGGGGAAAAATTTTCAGAGAACTGTTCGGGCCTGTTTTGTTACCAGGATGCTATATAGGGGAAGCGCACAGGCGTACGGGGGCCAGGCATGGCTAAGGTACGATGAACAGTTTCGGCAAAGGAAGGCGGTCAGGCCAGAGATAAAATGGGAGCAAAAGGACATAGGGTTATGGTTGAAAGTTATGGCCCCAACGCGGTTTGGGCAGTCCTTTCATGGGGGGGAGCGGGTAGCAGTCAGCAGTCAGGGCAGGGAGCTGGGGGACAGGGGTCACAAGGGGCTAAGGACAAAACAGGGACGTGTTGGCAGTTTAATGACGGCCAATGCAAGTACGGGAGTACGTGCAAGTACAAGCACTTTTGTTCTCACTACAGCGGGGCCTCTCATGGAGCGGCCAAATGTTTTAAAAAGGCAAGGGGTAAACCAGCAGTGGGTGGCGGTCAAGGGGGCGACACCAGTGAAGGTTCAAAGGATGGCCCCCTATCTAAATAGGTATCCAGATCAGGAAAAGGCAAGGTTACTATGGGATGGTTTTTCTGAGGGTTTTCGGATTCCTCAGCCGACTCCTCAAATTCTTTTTTGAAAACGGCATAGGATGTCGGCTAATTTGCAGGCAGAGGTAGTTACGGCTAAATTGGCGAAGGAGGTTGAGTTAGGACGTATGGCGGGGCCATTTAGCGTTTTACCAATGGAGGGGGTGGTTGTTTCGCTTTTGGGGGTTGTCCCTAAAAAGGAGCCTAACAAGTTCCGCCTGATTCAGCATCTGTCGTACCCGAAGGGCCAGTCGGTTAATGATGGCATCGCTGAGGAGCTTTGTTCGGTGGTTTATACTTCCTTCGATGCTGCGGTACAATGGGTGCGTAGGTATGGTGCTGGGGCCTTAATGGCAAAAACGGATGTCGAGTCGGCTTTCCGTTTGCTTCCGGTTCACCCCGATAGTATCCCGTTGTTAGGATGTTTTTGGAACGGGGTTTTTTATTTGGATAGGTGTTTGCCTATGGGTTGTTCGATTTCATGCTCGTTGTTTGAGTCGTTTAGTACTTTTCTTGAGTGGGTTGTTCGGGACGTTTCCCAAATTCTGTCTGTCATCCACTACTTGGATGATTTTTTGTTTGTTGGCCCGCCGGATTCGTTGTTGTGTGGAAATTTGTTGGCTAGCATGGAGTGGGTGGCAGGACAGTTTGGTGTGCCTTTGGCGCAAGGAAAAACGGAAGGTCCTTGCACGGCTTTGAGTTTTTTGGGTATTCTCATTGATTCGGAGCGGATGGAGTGCAGGTTACCTGAGGAGAAGTTGCTGGCGTTACGACAGGAGGTGCTAAGATGTGAAAAATTGCGCAAGGTTACGTTAAAAGAATTGCAGTCATTGTTGGGGCGGTTAAATTTTGCGTGTCGTATCATGCCTATGGGCAGGATTTTTTGCAGAAGATTGTCAAGGGCGACTGCGGGTGTGCGGTCTGCACATCATTTTATACGCTTGACCAAGGAGCATAGGGAGGATTTAGTCATCTGGCGGCGTTTTTTGGATAAGTATAACGGCCGGGCGTTGATTCAGCAAGAGGATGTGAATGACTTTGATTGCGAAATCTTTACGGACGCAGCTGGCAGTGTTGGCTATGGGGCCTATTGTGCTGGTAAATGGAGCGTTGGTGGATGGCCTGATTGGTGGTGTGAAATTGGTTTGACGAGAAATTTGACATTGCTTGAGCTTTTTCCAATTGTGGTTTAGGTGTTCATTTGGGGTCGTTCGTTTCAGGATAGGCGTGTACGTTTCCATTGCGATAACTTGAGCGTGGTGGCGGTGATTAATAGCCTTTCGTCCTCCTCTCCCCCGGTTATCAGATTGGTTCGGGAGTTAGTGTTACGGTGCTTAGAGTTGAATACTTGGATCTCGGCGGTGCATTTTCCCGGCGTTCAAAACTCTATAGCCGATGCTTTGTCTCGTTTGCAGTGGCAGCGTTTTCGGGAGTTGGTTCCAGAAGCGGAAGATGCAGGAACACCATGCCCTTCTCATTTATGGCGGATTGTTGCGGACGTGGAGGTCGGCTGATTCAGGCCTCGGTGTCGGGTCGGACGTGGTCAGGTTACCAATCGTCGTGGCACATGTGGGAAGGCTGGTTGGAGCAGTTGGGTTCGGTTCATTCAGATGGTGACAAGGTGATGGCGTTGTTGTTTTTGATTGGGTCAGCGAAGCAATGGGGTTGGTCGGTGTCACGGCTGAATAAATTTATAGCTGGTTTGGCTTTTAGTTTTAAGCTTCAGGGTTCAGTGGATGTTACTAAGGATTTATTGATTCGGCAGGCGTTGAAAGGTTTTCGGAAGGGTTCATCTACTTGCGATTCGCGGCGGCCCATTTCTTTTGCGACGTTGGAACGTTTGGGGGAGGCGTTGGAGGGTATTTGTTGTTCTCATTTTGAGGCTGTGTTGTTTCGGTTGGCGTTTTCATTGGCCTTTTTTGGGGCGTTGAGACTTGGTGAGTTAGTATCCCCTAATCGGCTTGCAGTGGGGGGTTTGTTAGCGGAGGACGTGGAATTTTGGGCTGGTGGAATCGCGTTTTGGATTAGGCGGTCAAAGACCGATCAGTTGGGTAAAGGGAAACGTGTGGTTTTAGGGAAAGTGGTTGGGGGTTTGATGTGCCCTCATCGATGTTTGGAGGATTATTGGGGATTGTGGCCTGGCAGGTCGGGCCCACTTTTGCGGCATCGTCAAGGGGAGTTTTTGTCTCGTTTTCAGTTCACGGCAGTATTAAAGAAAGGGCTGATGTCGTTAGGCCTGGATCCACTTTCTTTTGGGTCACACTCGTTCCGGATTGGGGCGGCTTCTGAGGCTGCTGTTTTGGGTTTGGGCCCGGAAATTATTAAGCGTATTGGCAGGTGGGCGTCTAATCGGTACCTGTCTTATGTTCGATATTGATATTTGGTGTTGGTTTGGTGGTTATTAATTGTTGTTATATTTTGCAGGTCGGACCCCACTTTTGGCCTGGATATTTGGACATTCTTTTGTGCATTGGGGTGCGATTCGTGCGGATGCTAGGCCTGATGGTAGGCAAATGGGGTTTAAGAGGAACGAGGTGTTGGTTCGTTGGTTGGGTTTTCGGGGCATGTTGTGGTGCAGGATATTATGCGAATTTGCCCGTGCGGCTAGTTTGGATCGTTCCCCTGACATTGTTGTGGTACATTTGGGAGGGAATGATTTGGGGTCTAAGCCGGTTAGAGAGTTGATTCGGGATATCCGATTTGATTTCTTGAGATTGTGGGTATCCTTTCCAGGAATGGTGACAGTTTGGTCGGACATCGTGCCCAGAAAAACTTGGAGGGCGGTACGTTCCCTTAAGGGGATTAATAGGGCCAGGGTGAAGCTGAATAGGGCTGTGGCAAGTTTTGTCTCCCGAAATGGGGGTGTGGCAGTTCGGCACTTTGAATTGGAGGCTGGTGTTGGAAATTTTTGGAGGCGGGATGGCGTTCATTTGAACGATATTGGTATGGATTTGTGGATGTTGGCTATTCAGAAAGGTGTTGAGAGAGCCATGGCGGTGGTGGGGCACTCGCGAGCATGAGGCGTCAGTGCTGCTCGTGGTTGGCGGGGGGCGGGGTTCTTGGAGTTGGTGTTTTTATGAGGCTGATCTGGCTTTGTTTACTGGCTCTGGACGGGGAGTTTACCCTGGGAGCTTGGGGTTTTGTTTGCCCGGAAAATCGGGTTACATGGTGCCCTCGAGCTGGTGGTTACGGCTGAGGGTAAAGAAGGTTTTCGTTTTAAAACTTGGTTTGGGCTTTTGCCTATTGGGGGCCAGATTTTTATTAGCTCCAAGGACCCTCCCCTCAAGTTTTTATACAAATGTATAATTGGTTATTTATGTTGTTTGTTAATAAAATGGCCGCTGTGGCCAAAATATCCAAAAGAATTAATGGTCGTGTTTTAATTGTGGGTAAAAATATATTTTGGGGGAAGGTGGTCAGGGGTAGGCTTTATGCGGCCTCTGGAAGGACTAATCTTGGGATACGCAGTCAAGCGGGGGGGCTGTAGGCACGTAGTTAACAAAAGCCCCCCATGACTGCGTTGCCAAGGGGACTGGGAGAGCAGTTTTTAAATTTAAAGCAGGGCCAGTGGGGGATTGGCCAGGGGGAGGAGTAAAGGGGGTGGCCTGTAGCTTGTAGGGCGGTTTTTGGGGAAAAGTGCGGGAAGGGGGCCATTACCTCATGAGACAGCAGAGTGAGAAGCCCACCCACCCTCCCTTGTTTACTTTGGTTTGGGTGTTTTTGTATTTGGGTTGGGGGGGGGTGGTGGTGGTGAGTTAAAATTAGTTTTTTCTGAGGGATTTAAGTTATACTGTCGTCACAGTGGCTGTTGGCGGGGGGCGGGGTTCTTGGAGTTGGTGTTTTTATGAGGCTGATCTGGCTTTGGTTTACTGGCTCTGGACGGGGAGTTTACCCTGGGAGCTTTGGGGTTTTGTTTGCCCGGAAAATCGGGTTACATGGTGCCCTCGAGCTGGTGGTTACGGCTGAGGGTAAAGAAGGTTTTCGTTTTAAAACTTGGTTTGGGCTTTTGCGTATTGGGGGCCAGATTTTAATTAGCTCCAAGAACCCTCCCCTCAAGTTTTTATACAAATGTATAATTGGTTATTTATGTTGTTTGTTAATAAAATGGCCGCTGTGGCCAAATTATCCAAAAGAATTAATGGTCGTGTTTTAATTGTGGGTAAAAATATATTTTGGGGGAAGGTGGTCGGGGGTAGGCTTTATGCGGCCTCTGGAAGGACTAATCTTGGGATACGCTGTCATGTGCTCATAACTTCTGAGGAGGGCAGATTGTTATCAGACTGTAGCTGTTGGCCCATTGTGGTCTCACTAGGAGAGTCCCCTGATGAACACTAGCAAAATCTAATGGTGGAGAAAGATGTCAGGACTGAGGATGAATCTACCTTCATGGCTGACACAGGACATCCGTCATATCTTATATAGTGGAGTGTTGTCCTCCACTGCACCTCCTCCCCTGCATCCATTTACTACTTGCATTGAATAAAGAAAGTTTTACTGCATCACGGAGTGCCAACTATTTTTTCCTCCTTGGCCAGACTGTCTACAATGTGGTGCTGCTCAAATAATGAGAGTTTTTGATTTTACACAACTATATTTTGTTATATGATTCTGAAATGTCCTGTGTCTGATTCCGCTTATGGTTTGATAAATTAAGTCTTCAAACTTTACAATATTGTATCTTATTTCATCTAGATGGGATAGGCTAAAATCCAAACTTCATGTTTGGGGAAATCAAAAATCTATTTTCTTAGGTTCTTAAAAGGGGTCTCCTGTCCTTGTTAATGATATGGAAAACCAGGTAAAAATATAAAAAAAATCAATAGGATGAAGGCACCAAAGAGCAGTTTCACACAAGGCACCATTCAGTCTAAAGGTACCTTCACACGAAACGACTCTACAACGAGAACGACAACGATCTGATCGCTGCAGCGTCGCTGTTTACATCGCTGTAGAGATGTCAAACACAGCAGCTCCAGAACGACGCAGGAGCGATCCTGTGACGTAGCGGTGACGCACTTATCGTTCTCACAGGTCGTTAGCTCCATGTTTAACATTGCTGGCATCGTTGCTTTTGCTGTCAAACACGACGATACACGCTGATCTGACGACCAAATAAAGTTCTGGACTTCTAGCTCCGACCAGCGATATCACAGCAGGATCCAGATCGCTGCTGCGTGTCAAACACAACGAGATCGCTATCCAGGACGCTGCAACGTCACGGATCGTTGTCGTTCTCGTTGTAAAGTCGTTTCGTGTGAAGGTACCTTAAGGCTGGCCGTGGCCATTGTGATTCGTTATGTGAAACAATACTTACCTGGGAGGGGAGATGTCATGCTCTATAAGGTGGATCTCCTCGGGTGGTAAGAGTTAATTAAAATCTCATCATAGCTGGTGCCAAAGTCTCATGTGCAAAAAACACCATTTGTTTACTGGTTAAACTGGACTTGAATAGAATTGAACTGGAGACTTCTCATTGGATTCCTTTTATTTCCTGCAAGACAATGCTGGTCAAGGGCTTTGTAAAGTTTCTTTTGAGACAAGTGGACATTGCCTGAATATTTTCCAGAAGTGGGAAGAGCTGAGTGATCTCCCACAGGTGAAGACTTGGAGCTTTATTCCCCTTTTCGCCATGGCTGAAAAGCCAGTGACGATCCACCTCTGCAGCCCTTTCATAGAGCTGGCATATGTCATGGCCTTCTTAAAAAGATACTGCAGTTCGGTCAGAGGAGGGACAAAATTGAGGAATAGCTTTAATATTCCCAATGGGAAAATTCTTTTCTGGGTGCGCTTCAAGCAAGATCCAGATGGTATCGGAGGAGTTTCCCACCCCCCAGCCACCTTTTCCGTGGGAGGTAATCGGGGCTACCTGGTCTACCCAGGGCAGCCGGAGTATTGTCGATCGTGCTTTCAGTTCACTCACACTGAGGACTCCTGGTCCAGAGGACGATGCTGTCACAAGTGCGGGATGCCCATTTATTGGGCTGGCACCGATGTGGCCAGATCTGGAAGAGGCACCAGTTTCCTGGATATCTCAGACGTCCAATCTCCACCACTGAGTCATCTAACACCCTGGAGACCTCCCCGCCAGAATCTATAGACCACAGCCTCTTGGAAGCCACATAGAAAAAGGACTTTACCACCCACAGCAGACTCATGAGTAGGAGCTCCCCTCTGTTCCTGCCTGAAACTGGTAGCTCTAAAACCTCTGTGCAGCCTGCCTCTGGATTGGCATCACAGTCAAATCTGGATGGATTTGAGACCGTCCACAAGAACGCTAAAAGATTTAAAGCAGACCCAGCTAGTTGTGATGCTGACATTGGGTCCTGTCACTGCGGGCACATTTTTAATTTAACGCCTCATCCCTCCTTCCCCCAATAGGCAACATTTACTTGATATAAAAGCAAAATATATTGATTGTCCATTTCCATCCTTCATTCTGTATTCTATTGTACACTTGTTTGATTTGTACGATTTTTTTTTTTAAATTCGTTTATTTATTAAGCACAAATAAAGTACAGCATACATATTTGTCTCTGTCGTTAGTGTACATGGTTACATTTCCAAGGAGTGAAAAAGACAGACAGAGCATACATATGCCAATCATTTACATATAAAAAACATATGTGAAATTATGGAACTGTCAGTAGATAAGTTCTTAAACTACAGCTAAACTAAGCCTCTAAAACTACTATGCCGCCGTTTAACAATAGCTGAATGTGTCCATTACGCAATATCTGCAGAACAAAAGAACAAATAAATCATACCCTCACCAATTAGTCAGGTCACAGAGTGAGGTGGGAGGTGTTCAATCTATCCCAGATTTTGTTAAATTTACCCGGGCAGCCGCTATTTTGATAAAGTGCGTTCATAGGGGACAGTCGCATTCACCAATTCAATCCAGGACTTAAGGGAGGGGGGTGATTCTCCCATCCACCACAAAGCTAACATTTTCCGTGCTAAAAAAAAGTGTTTCTCGCAGAAAAATCCCAACACAAAGTTCCCAAGCCTCCTCGTCCCATACTCCAAACAGGCAAACCAAGGGTTCCAGAGGGACCGGAATTGACAGTATAGAAGTCAATAACGACGCTACACCCCCCCCCCAATATTGAAAAACAATGGGGCACTGCCATATTATATATATAAAATCTGCATCTGGCGAGTGGCAACGCCGACATTCCGATGTCGAATATCGACCCATCAGAAAAAGTCTCATCGGAGTCAAATATGACTGATGGATTATATATAACTGGGTCATCTGTTATTAATCGATGGGGATACTTTAAGGGGGGAGTCCAGAATTTCCTCCCACTCTTCACTTTGTACATCAGGGATAAGTTCCTCCCACTTGCCCCTCACCAAATCTATAACAGAATTCGCTCCCGTTGATAACAGATATGTATATAAAGACGAGATAAAACCCTGAGGTCCCTGTGATTTAAGAATACCTATCAGGGGTAAGGATGAAATGTTATGGTTTGTTCCCACATTTCTAATATATGACTGAAGAATGGCTGACCCGAGTTGCAGGTAACGGAAAAATTGAACAGCTGCAAGCTAAATATGCTTTTCCAAGATCTCAAAGGACATGAAGACCCCCTGATCATATAGATCTCCCACCGATAGGATCCCGAAGAAAACCCAAAAACCTGTAGATGGGTGGCCCACCAACGTCTGAAAACAACCGTTATCCCATAGAGGCATCTCGGCAATAATATCCCCAAACCCAGTGACTTTTAATTTGTCACCAAGTGGACCGCGCCAATCGAAGCATAGGTAACAGGCGGGGAGCGTTTATTTTCTCCGATTCCAAAAGACCCAGCGGACATTTAGCACCAACAGAGCAAACCAGGTGACTTTCAGAGTTAGGGAGATAATTATGGAGGCATCCATTTACACAGTGCCTTAGCCTGCCCCGCCAGATAGTATATAAAGAAATCTGGTAATGCCGCTCCTCCCCCCTGTTTAGGTCTCTGCAAAGTAGTCAATTTAAGTTTAGGCCTGCTCTTCCCCCACACGAATGAAGCAACTTGAGAGTTTAAGTTATCGAAAAAAAAATTTGGTACAGTTACTGCGCTATGTTGGAGACAATTGAATTTAGGGAGCAATATCATTTTTATGAGGTTAATGCGGCCCGCTACAGATAATGGAAGCTTACTCCAAGAAGTAAATTTTGATTTAGCGTAGTCCAGCAGAGGAAAAATATTAAGTTGTAAGTCCGACTTACTGTACTGGGACATATAGATACCCAAATACTTAAAGTTAGATACTATGGGTAACGAGGAAAGAGTATTGAGATTAGGTGCTGGGGACTGAGACAGAGGTAATAGGGCAGATTTATCCCAGTTAATATATAGACCTGAGAACCCACTAAATTTATCTATGGTAGCAATCACCCTCGGTAACGTTTCTTCTACTTTATCCATGAATACTATCATATCATCAGCGTACAAACCAATGGTATCGGTGCGGTCCGCCATTGTTATACCATCAATACCAGGGGAAGAACGCAAACGTATAGCTAATGCCTCTATTGCTAGAGCAAATAGGGCTGGGGAAAGGGGGCACCCTTGACGGGTTCCCCTATACAATGAAAACGGTTCCATTTCTGAGCCATTTACAATTATACGGGCCTTAGGTTTCAAGTACAGCACACTAACCCATTTCAAAAATTTATCCCCCAAACCATATTACTGCAGGCAAGCAGATAAAAAGGGCCATTCAAGAGAATCAAACGCCTTAGCTGCGTCCAGCAATGCCAGTGCCCAGTTATTATCTGGCAACAGAGAACTATACTGAATTACCGACTGAACCCGCCTGATATTTATAGAAGTGCTCTTACCAGGCATAAAGCCAGTCTGATCTGGATGTATAATATCTAATATAATGGAGTTCAGCCTAGTGGCCAATATTTTAGCGAAGATCTTATCGTCCCATATCGTTGGTAAATGTAGATTATAAGATCCGCATTCTAAAGGATCTTTCCCCTCCTTTTTGAGTACGATAATATGCGCCTCATAAAAAGTATCAGGCAGACACCCTCCTCTCCATATCTCCTTAAATACTTTCAATAAAAGCGGAGCCAGTATCTCCCGGTATCTCCTATATAGCTCAATAGGAAAGCCATCTGGCCCAGGGGCCTTCCCAGAGGCCATATCTTTTATAGCTTGCTCCACTTCTTCCAAGGTAAATTCAGCATCCATAAAGGCCTGTTGAGTGGAACTCAGTATGGGGAAAGCTATATCGGATAGATATCCTAAACAATCTGGAACACTGAAGCCACTTTTAGATTCATATAACCCTTTATAATAGTTATAAAAACACCAAAGTATTTCCTCGGTGGCGGAATTCAATGAGCCGTCTGGTGAACAAACTTGTATTATCATATTAGATGTATTGTGTTGACGTACCAAGAAGGCCAGAAACTTCCCCGCCTGATTTCCCATCTCAAAGTACGACTGTCGCGTAAAAAACAGCTTATGTTTAGACTTAGTGTCTAGGTGCTGGGTGTATAATCTTTGTAGAGTCAACCATTCAACCCTGTTATCATTAGTTTGGTTAGCTGTATATGCGGCCTCAGCATCTTTCAAACGTTGCTCAATCTCATCGTCCTCCCTCGATGTTACCCTTTTTACATAAGAGATCGTAGAAGACAGACAGCCCCTTAGATATGCCTTAAGGGTGTCCCAGAATAAATTAACATTCTGAAGTTCTGAGTGGGACTGAATATAACACTTCAATTGGTCAACTGTCCTATCATTCGAGTCAATTAGTTTAAGCCACAAGGGATTCAGCTTCCATATTCTACCATTATTTAAGTTCCCAAACACAAGTTTAAGTATAATCGGGCTGTGGTCTGAGGTTCCTCTATTACCATGTTCCACACTATCCACCCACTGTACCAAGCTGCCGGATCCAAAACTATAGTCTATACGGGACAGGGAGCTTTTAGTGGATGAGTGGCAGGTATATCCCCTTTCCCCAGGGTGACGCATCCTCCACAGGTCTATCCAGCCACTTTTTCCTATGAACAGTGCTAACTGTGTCGGGGTCAAGGTAGGGGAAGAAGACAGGTTTCCCAGGCGACCCATCTCCCAATTTCAATCTATCAAGACCACTGTCCATGACTAAGTTAAAATCACCCATACAGATAACATGTGCATCTGGGTAATTCAACGCAAAGCTCATTGCCATCTTAAGTGTTGAGATATTAGCCGGAGGGGGGTTATAAATGCACAGTATGACATATTCACGAGAATTAATTAATGCATGAACAAAAACAAAACGTCCCTCCACGTCACGCCGGGTTGTCCGGGCCCCCCATCGAACATCTCTGTGTATTAATAATGATACCCCCTCTCGAGTAGCTCGTATGAAACGCGTGAGCATGCCACTGTATCCAAGGTTTCTGTACACCTCTAGCCGTATCTCTGGTCAAATGAGTCTCTACTAGGGCCACAATATGAGGGTGATACCGCCTGATTTGAGAGAACACCTTAATTTTCTTCCGGGGTGATTTAATACCCCGTATGTTCCACGTCATACATATCAACTCAGACCCCATATTCACTCGTTAAAACATGGTATACATTGAGGATTGAGAAAGGTCTACAGATTACGTATAGACAGTTATAATAATTCTGGAGGCGGCTTTTACCTAAACACCTACTAAGGCTAGTTAATTCTAACAAGAAAAAAAAACCTAACAAGAACTGAACAATCCAGGAGCAGAATTTAATGCTCCCATCCTCAAATTAACCTGGGGATACCCCCGCTGACTCCAGCGTCCGGTATTGTTGGTGTATTTAACACTCGCAGAGAGAGCTCCATTTCAGAAATTAGATATTTATTAAATCGGGAATATATCAGGGCTCTGTTGCATTAGACTTCCCACAGGATCGCAGCCAGTCCGCTGCCTTTGATGGGTCAGTGAAGAACAGGGAGGAGCCGTCGCTGACAACCCGGAGACGCGCCGGGTAGATCATGGCATAGATAATATTCTTGTCTCTGAGTTGCTTCTTAACATCTATAAATCTTGCCCGCTGTTTCTGGAGCTCAACTGAGAAATCTGGAAATATCGAGATCGTAGCATTGTTGAATTTGACGGGACTCTTGTCGTGCCAGTCGTAGGATAGCATCTCTGTCCTTACAATTAAGGATGCGTGCTAGGAAAGGTCTGGGTGGGGCTCCATGGGGGAGAGATTTTGGGGGACTCTATGGGCTCTTTCCACCGAAAACATTGGAGAAAATGCGTCCCCCAAAGAGGATCTAAGCCAGTCCTCCAGGAACTTTTCAGGCTGCTGGCCTTCCGAGCGTTCCGGGAGACCGATAATGTGGATATTATTTTGGCGCATTCTATTTTCCAAATTGTCAGCCTTTTGTTTCCAGGTGTTTGCAGAACCAGAAACTTTTGCCAATTTTGCCTCCATAGGTTTATTAGTGTCTTCTACCTGAGACACCCTTGTCTCCACCTCCGTCCCTTCATGGCTTGCATGTCCTGCCTCAAACGCCCCACCTCAGTGTGCACATCTTCTATCTGTTCAGAGAGGGACGTTCTAGTCAGATATAGCTTGCATTAATTGTGCAGATGCTTGCTTAAGAGTCAGTTCATCTTGCTCACTCTCGTCGATACTATCAGAAAGACGGTTTTTCCCCCGCTGAGCTTGTGATCATCCGGGGCATCACTCCTAGCGAATTCTTTTAGCCTGTCAGCTGCAGTCGTATTCTTTGTACGGTGCATGATTAGTAGTTATGTGGCACAGCAAGGTAATCCAAGTCGGGTCTGTTACAGTATCATGCGGCCTCACCAAGACTGTTATATATATTGTGTGGCACTGTTGGGAGCCTCTATGGCCAGGAGGTGCGCTGATATATTATCAGGAGGTGCAAGCTGAGAGTTTGGCGGTGATCTCTACAGCAGAGAAACTCTGTGGCAGCAGCGGTAACAGCAAGGGGGGTCTGGTGGATCTCCGGTCAGAGGTACAGCCAGCCGAGTTATGTTTAATAAGGGAGCGTGGGGCCCAATCTTTCAGAGCACTCACCGCGCTTCCCTGTAGTCTGTGCAGGGTAGACGTTTATCTCTCAGCCACGCTGCAGCGATGTTGTCCTGTGCCGCGTCTCCTGCTGCAGGAGCGCGCGCTTCAATGGTGGCTGCCGCCCACACAGCAGCCGCCGCCGGTACAAATCTCTCCTCCTCCACGTCGGGCCAGGGACCCGCAGCTCTCACCTACAGGCGCCCGGTGTTCCCGGGGATCGGGGAGGGATTCCAGCTGCAGATACAGACAGCGTCGCACTGTCTGCCGATGGAGCGTCCTCCCAGAAGATGGCCGCCGCCCAACACGTGGGGCTCACCGCTCCGGTATATTGCTTCCCTCACCGGCTCCTTCCAGTCACCGCCACGGCCCTCTCCAGGGGCCAGCAGTCTCCACGTCTCCAGGGGTCCCGGCAGCAGGAGAATATAAGCTTAGAAAGGGGTCTAATAGGCAGGATTATGACAGGATTCTAGGAGCTCTCCCAGTATGCGTCCTTCCTCTCTCACTCCATAGCCACGCCCCCCGATTTGTACGATGTTTTATATTTTTTTCTCCTTCAATAAAATAAGTTTAAAAAGTGAAGAAAAAAAAAATGAACATAGAGCTTCGTTTGAGAAACAACTTTTTCCTTCCTGGTAGATTACTTTTCATCTTGTTGGGGGACTTGAATTGTGGCTTAAGGCCCCGTCACACATAGCGATTTACCAACGATCACGACCAGCGATACGATCTGGCCGTGATCGATGGTAAGTCGTTGTGTGGTCGCTGGGGAGCTGTCACACAGCGACCAATGATCAGGGGAACGACTTCGGCATCGTTGAAACTGTCTTCAACGATGCCGAAGTCCCCCTGCAGCACCCGGGTAACCAGGGTAAACATCGGGTTACTAAGCGCAGGGCCGCGCTTAGTAACCCGATGTTTACCCTGGTTACCAAAAAAAACAAACAGTACATACTCGCCTTTCGGTGTCCGTCAGGTCCCTTGCCGTCTGCTTCCTGCTCTGACTGAGCCGCCGTACAGTGAGAGCAGAGCGCAGCGGTGACGTCACTGCTGTGCTCTGCTCTCACTGTACGGCCGGATCTCAGTCAGAGCAGGAAGCGGACGGCAAGGGACCTGACGGACATCAGATGGTGAGTATGTACTGTTTGGTTTTTTTTTACATTTACGATGGTAACCAGGGTAAACATCGGGTTACTAAGCGCGGCCCTGCGCTTAGTAACCCGATGTTTACCCTGGTTACCAGTGAAGACATCGTTGGATCGGTGTCACACACACCGATTCAGCGATGTCAGCGGGACCTCAACGACCAAAAAAAAGGTCCAGGCCATTCTGACACGACCAGCGATCTCACAGCAGGGGCCTGATCGCTGGTACGTGTCACACATAGCGAGATCGCTACTGAGGTCGCTGTTGCGTCACAAAACTTGTGACTCAGCAGCGATCTCGCTAGCGATCTCGCTATGTGTGACGGGGCCTTTACACATGAGTGTGTGAGATGTGAAAGTGATTTGGAGGGGGGAGGACGGTATGGAAAGGTGTCTGGAAGCGGAATGTTTATTCATATGCTGGAAAACCAGAAACTGGAAATGGGCTTCAATGCTCTAGACTAGAGGTGTAGGCAGAAGGATGATTTTGGGAATGTGTAAATGTGTGGATGATGGGAAAAGTGAAAATGATTTTTTAGGTGGGAAGGGTGAAGGTTTGGCTGCAAAGGAAAAGCAGATTTCAATCAAACTGAGCTGCCTGCTGTGTCCATATGTCCCGTAATCCTCTGTTAGGCCGGTTTCACACGTCAGTGTCTCCAGTACGTGAGGTGACAGTTTCCTCACGTACCGGAGACACTGACACACGTAGACCCATTAAAATCAATGCATCTGTTCAGATGTCATTGATTTGTTGCGGACCGTGTCTCCGTGTGCCAAACACGGAGACATGTCAGTGTTCGTGGGAGCGCACGTATTACACGGACCCATTAAAGTCAATGGGTCCGTGTAAAACACGGACTGCACACGGACGTTGTCCGTCTGCAGTCCGTGTGCGTGCAGGAGACAGCGCTACAGTAAGCGCTGTCCCCCCCACATGGTGCTGAAGCCGCGATTCATATCTTCTCTGCAGCAGGGGTGGAGCTGCCTATTCATGACTGTAAATGAGCGGCCCCACGTGACCGCATACAGTGGAAGCTGCGGCCAGACCAGGAAGCACCGACAGCCAACGAGGAAGCGGGTGAGTTTTTTCCGAACAGTGGGGGGGCCCACAGGGGGTGGGGGGACGGCGGACACATAGATCTTTATTTTAAACACTATTATTCATATCTTCTCTGCAGCAAATGCTGCTGCAGAGAAGATATGAATCGCGGCTTCAGCACCAGATGCTGGTACGTGTGGTACCCAGCACGGTGCGTGTGGTACCCAGTGGGCACACGGGCGGCACACGTGTGCCGCAAGTGTGCCACACTGATGTACACAAGAAACGTAGGGGCACACGGACACGGATAGTTACATAGTTACATAGTTATTAAGGTTGAAGGAAGACTGTAAGTCCATCTAGTTCAACCCATAGCCTAACCTAACATGCCCTAACATGTTGATCCAGGGGAAGGCAAAAAAAAACCCATGTGGCAAAGAGTAACTCCACCATGGGGAAAAAAATTCCTTCCCGGCTCCACATACGGCAATCGGACTAGTTCCCTGGATCAACGCCTTATCAAGGAATCTAGTGTATATACCCTGTAACATTATACTTTTCCAGAAAGGTATCCAGTCCCCTCTTAAATTTAATTAATGAATCACTCATTACAACATCATACGGCAGAGAGTTCCATAGTCTCACTGCTCTTACAGTAAAGAATCCGCGTCTGTTATTATGCTTAAACCTTCTTTCCTCCAGACGTAGAGGATGCCCCCTTGTCCCTGTCTCAGGTCTATGATTAAAAAGATCATCAGAAAGGTCTTTGTACTGTCCCCTCATATATTTATACATTAACATAAGATCACCCCTTAGTCTTCGTTTTTCCAAACTAAATAGCCCCAAGTGTAATAACCTATCTTGGTATTGCAGACTCCCCAGTCCTCTAATAACCTTGGTCGCTCTTCTCTGCACCCGCTCCAGTTCAGCTATGTCTTTCTTATACACCGGAGACCAGAACTGTGCACAGTATTCTAAGTGTGGTCGAACTAGTTACCTTGTATAGAGGTAAAATTATGTTCTCCTCATGAGCATCTATGCCTCTTTTAATACATCCCATTATTTTATTTGCCTTTGTAGCAGCTGCCTGACACTGGCCACTGAATATGAGTTTGTCATCCACCCATACACCCAGGTCTTTTTCATTGACGGTTTTGCCCAGAGTTTTAGAATTAAGCACATAGTTATACATCTTATTACTTCTACCCAAGTGCATGACCTTACATTTATCCCCATTAAAGCTCATTTGCCATTTATCAGCCCAAGCTTCTAGTTTACATAAATCATCCTGTAATATAAAATTGTCCTCCCCTGTATTGATTACCCTGCAGAGTTTAGTGTCATCTGCAAATATTGAAATTCTACTCTGAATGCCCCCTACAAGGTCATTAATAAATATGTTAAAAAGAAGAGGGCCCAATACTGACCCCTGTGGTACCCCACTGCTAACCGCGACCCAGTCCGAGTGTGCTCCATTAATAACCACCCTTTGTTTCCTATCCTTGAGCCAGCTCTCAATCCACTTACACATATTTTCCCCAATCCCCATTATTCTCATTTTATGTATCAACCTTTTGTGTGGCACCGTATCAAAAGCTTTTGAAAAGTCCATATACACTACATCTACTGGGTTCCCGTGGTCCAGTCCGGAACTTACCTCTTCATAGAAGCTGATCAAATTAGTCTGACATGAACGGTCCCTAGTAAACCCGTGCTGATACTGGGTCATGAGGTTATTCCTCTTCAGATACTCCAGCATAGCATCCCTTAGAATGCCCTCCAGGATTTTACCCACAGTAGAGGTTAAGCTTACTGGCCTATAATTACCGAGTTCAGTTTTTGTCCCCTTTTTGAATATTGGCACCACATTTGCTATACGCCAGTCCTGTGGTACAGACCCTGTTATTATGGAGTCTTTAAAGATGAAAAATAATGGTCTGTCAATGACTGTACTTAGTTCCTGCAGTACTCGGGGATGTATCCCATCCGGGCCCGGAGATTTGTCAATTTTAGTTATTTTTAGACGCCGCTGTACTTCCTGCTGGGTTAAGCAGGTGACATTTAATGGGGAATTTTTATCACTAGTCATTTTGTCTGCCATGGGATTTTCTTTTGTAAATACTGATGAAAAAAAGTCATTTAGCATATTGGCTTTTTCCTCATCCTCATCCACCATTTCACCCAGACTATTTTTAAGGGGGCCAACACTGTCATTTTTTAGTTTCTTACTATTTATATAGTTAAAGAATATTTTGGGATTATTTTTACTCTCTCTGGCAATGAGTCTCTCTGTCTCAATCTTTGCTGCCTTGATTTGCTTTTTACAGAATTTATTTAATTTTCTGTATTTATTTAATGCCTCCTCACTACCTACTTCCTTTAATTCTCTAAATGCTTTCTTTTTGTCCCTTATTGCGCCCCTTACAGCTCTATTTAGCCATATTGGTTTCCTCCTATTTCTAGTATGTTTATTCCCATACGGTATATACTGTGCACAGGTCCTATCCAGGATGCTAATAAACGTTTCCCATTTTCTTTGTGTATTTTTATGTCTCAGGATATCGTCCCAGTTAATTGCACCAAGATCCTCTCTCATACGTTGGAAATTTGCCCTCCTGAAGTTTAGTGTCCTTGTCACCCCCCTACTACCCATCTTATTAAAGGAGACCTGAAAACTTATTATTTTGTGATCACTATTCCCCAAGTGACCCCCAACCCTTATATTTGATATGCGGTCTGGCCTGTTGGTTAATATTAGGTCTAGCAGTGCCCCCCTCCTTGTTGGGTCCTGAACCAGTTGTGAAAGGTAATTGTCTCTCATAGTTGTCAAAAACCGATTACCTTTACTGGAACTGCAGGTTTCTGTTCCCCAATCTATTTCAGGGTAGTTGAAGTCCCCCATAATAATGACTTCTCCTTGAGTCGCAGCTTCATCTATTTGCTTTACGAGGATATTCTCCATTGCTTCCATTAGTTTTGGAGATTTATAACAAACCCCTATCAGTAATTTATTATTTTTTCCCCCTCCCCTTATCTCCACCCACAGGGACTCTACATTTTCATTAAATTCACCTATATTATCACGCAGGATGGGTTTTAAGGAAGATTTTACATATAGACACACCCCTCCCCCTCGCTTATCTGTACGGTCATTTCTGAACAGGCTATAGCCCTGCAAGTTAACAGCCCAGTCATGGCTCTCATCCAGCCATGTTTCAGATATCCCCACCATATCATAATTATGCTCCAACAACATTAGTTCTAATTCGTCCATTTTGTTGGCGAGGCTTCTGGCATTAGTATACATGCACTTGATGTTACTCTCTGTACCTCTATTCTTTCTTAAATTACTAACTGTTCTAACCCCACCTCCCATGCCACTGCCACCCCCAACTTCCTTATTTGTGCCCAGGTCTCTATCTGCACTATCTTCCCCTCCTATAAAATGAATACCCTCCCCCCCAATCCCTAGTTTAAACACTCCTCCAACCTTCTAACCATTTTCTCCCCCAGCACAGCTGCACCTTCCCCATTGAGGTGCAGCCCGTCCCTAGCGTAGAGCCTGTAGCCAACTGAGAAGTCGGCCCAGTTCTGCAGGAACCCAAACCCCTCCTTCCTACACCAATTCTTGAGCCACTTATTAACCTCCCTAATCTCCCGTTGCCTCTCTGGCGTGGCACGTGGTACAGGCAGTATTTCGGAAAATACCACGTTGGAGGTCCTTGCTTTCAGCTTGCAGCCTAATTCCCTGAAATCATCTTTAAGGACCTTCCACCTACCTCTAACTTTGTCATTTGTGCCAATGTGCACCATGACCGCTGGGTCCTCACCAGCCCCTCCCAGTAATCTGTCCACCCGATCAGCGATGTGTCGGACTCGAGCGCCAGGTAGGCAGCACACCGTCCGACGATCCCTGTCTTTGTGACAGATTGCCCTATCTGTTCCCCTAATAATTGAGTCCCCCACTACCAGCACCTGTCTGGCCTGCCCTGCTCTCCTTTTTCCCTCCTTACTGGAGCAGTCACTCCTCCGGCTTTCAGAGGACATGCCTGGCTGCAGCAATGCTACCCCTGTACTGGCACCCCCCTCATCTGCCAACTTAGCAAACTTATTGGGGTGTGCCAGATCAGGACTAGCCTCCCTGGCACTCTTCCCTCTGCCCCGCCTTCTATCTGTCACCCAGCTAACTGCCACACTGTCCTGCAGCTCCATCCTACCATCCCCCTCCTCATCTATACCATTGAGCGTCTGCTCTGTGAGCAGAAGACTCCTCTCCATATTGTCTATGGATCTCAGTGTTGCCAGCTGCACATTTAGATCCAGTATCTGGGTTTCCAAATGCACAATGTGCTCACATCTCGCACAGCAGTATGCACCCTCGACCGGCTGGTCAAGGACTGCATACATGTGGCAAGATGTGCACCGGATGGCATTAACAATTGTGGAGCACATTTCCTAATGGGGATTGCACCACACAGAAACGTTAATTAAAAATAAATTCAAAGTAATAATTAAACCAAAAAAAAAAAAATCAGAAGCAATTCCTCCCTTGGAAACTCCCTGATTCCAAAGTCACTGAATCACAAGTCACACACTTACCGCCGTTCACACTTACGCTCAGGTCACACTCGCTGTGCTGAAGATTTATAGATTTTTTTTTTTTCTCTCTATCTCCCCTCAACAGCAATCCACCTTGCTGTTCAGATGCACTTCCAAAAAGAACTTGAGCCCCAAGCAGCTGCCCCTTATATCCCCTTAATTATGAGACCCCACCCTAAGTTAACTCCTTATGAATATAGCTACTCCCAATTCAGCAACACACACCAATTCACACAGGTATTTGTTAAAGGCCTTCCAAATACCTCTTCACTGAATCACAAGTCACACACTTACCGCCGTTCACACTTACGCTCAGGTCACACTCAGCTCGCTCACACTCGCTGTGCTGAAGATTTATAGATTTATTTTTTTTTCTCTCTATCTCCCCTCAACAGCAATCCACCTTGCTGTTCAGATGCACTTCCAAAAAGGGTAATTCCGGTACCGGAATTATCTGGACGTGTGAGACTGCCCTTAGAAAGGTTCCAGCAATAATCCATTAGCAAAAAAGTTTTGCATACCAGTTTTTTGTCTGGTTAAAACGGATTTCAGCTGAAACTATTTAATCTTTTTTATCTTGAAGCCTATGGTAAAATCATCCATTAAATATCCATTTGTTTTCTTCCATTTCTGTGAATACTTTTCTACCCAATGATGACAAAAATATTCTGAGTGATACCTTTTCTTCCATTTGAAGTGTATCCAGTAAACAAAAAAAAAAAACAAATATATTTTCAAAGAAAAACAGATTGTCATTTCAAAAATCCCTTTCCCATGGAATTTATTGTTAAAAAAACGGATCCAGTTGATAATCAGGTTTTTTTTAGCAGAACATAAAATACAAAACAAACAGTTGTCTGTACAACTTTTTTACCAACAGCTTGCTGCTGGATCCTTTCTGAGGACAGGTGAAGATGAGCACATATTCTCTGATCTGATATAATCCAGTCTGAAAAAATTCTCTTATCAATTCTGTCAGTAACACGGTACCACAATATATTTTTTTTATGCACATCATGAAAAAGATGGAACTTGTTCAAGGTTCTTTAACTCCTTCCTGACATGCACCATATCTGTACTGCTCTGCGGGAGCTGTGTTCCCGCAAACAGCAGTAGAGGTACAGCGCACTGATTGTGTGGCCTCACGCTGAGCGCCGCGGCGATTGGGTGCGGGTGTCAGCTCTATGTGAGCTGACTCCCTGCAGCAATGCCCAAGATTGGGGCTAGCATCAATCGCGGGAATTTAACCACTCTGATGGCGCTTTCAGTATTGACAGCAGCATAGATGATCGTGTAAGGAATGAGTTCCCTGCGCGCTTCCATCAGGACAACACCATGCAATCACGTTGTCCTGATGGTCTCTATGAAGACCCCCAGCTGCAAGATGGCTGCGGGGTCCTTAAGGGAAGTTGGCTTGTGAGCGCCTGCTGACAGTAGGTGCTGACATTCTCCTTCCCTGCCTGTCAGATGCCAATGTGATACTTTGGAGTGCACAACATCAGATCAGAGATCTGACACCATAGAGTGATGTCCCAGAATGGGACAATGTAAAAAAAAAGTATATATTAAAAAGGTGTAAATATTTTTTTATTATCTCTAAAGAAAAATATATATATTTTTCCAACAAATACATTTATGCAATAAAAAATAAATAAAAGTCCGTAACGACCTACTCTATAAAACGGTCTTACTAGTTAACCCCCTTCAGTTAACACCTTAAAAAAAAAAAGGCAAAAAAAATGCTTTATCATAACACCGATCAAAAAGTAATAAAATGAGATCAAAAGACAAATGTAAATAAACACGGTACCGCTGAAAATGTCATCTTGTCCCACAAAAAAGCCACCATACAGCTCCATCAGCAGAAATATAAAAGTTATAGCTCTCCATAGAGAATCAAAAAATTAATTTTCTGTAATAGGTTAGTTTTTACCCTGTAAATGTGTCATAACATTTAACCCCTTCACTCCGAAGCCTGTTTTCACCTAAGTGACACGGCCAATTTTTACAATTCTGACCACTGTCACTTTATGAGGTCATAACTCTGAAACGCTTCAACGGATCCTGCTGATTCTGACATTTTTTTCTCGTGACATATTGTACTTCATGATAGTGGTAAAACTTCTTCGATATGACTTGCATTTATTTGTGAAAAAAACAAAAATTTGTCGAAAATTATGAAAATTTAGCAATTTTCAAGCTTTTAGTTTTTATGCCCTTAAATTAGAGAGTTATATCTCATAATATAGTTTATAAACAACATTTCCCACATGTCTGCTTTACATCAGCACAATTTTGGAAACATAATTTTTTTTTGTTAGGGACTTATAAGGGTTAAAAGTTGACCAGCGATTTCTCATTTTTGCAACAAAATTTGCAAAACCATTTTTTTTTTACGGACCACCTCACACTTGAAGTGACTTTGGGGGGTCTAAATGAAAGAAAATGCCCAAAAGTGACACCATTCTAAAAACTGCATCCCTCAAGGTACTCAAAACCACATTCAAAAAGTTTATTAACCCCTCAGGTGCTTCACAGGAATTTTTGGAATGTTTAAAAAAAATTGAACATTTAACTTTTTTTTCACAAAATTTTTACTTCAGATCCAATTTGTTTTATTTTACCAAGGGTAACAGGAGAAAGTGGACCCAAAAAGTCGTTGTACAATTTGTCCTGAGTACGCCGATACCCCACATGTTGGGGTAAAGCATTGATTGGGCACATAGCAGAGCTCGGAAGGGAAGGCGCGCCATTTGACTTTTCAATGCAAGATTTGCTGGAATTGAGAGATCGAAACCCATGTCGCGATTGGAGAGCCCCTGATGTGCCTAAAACAGTGGAAACCCCCACAAGTGACACCATTTTGGAAAGTAGACCCTCTAAGGAATTAATCTAGATGTGTGGTGAGCACTTTGAACCTCCAAGTGCTTCACAGAAGTTTATAATGTAGAGCCGTAAAAAAAAAATCATATTAATTTTCAAAAAAAATGATCTTTTTGCCCAAAATTTTTTATTTTCCCAAGGGTAACAGGATAAATTGGACCCCAAAAGTTGTTGTGCAATTTGTCCTGAGTACGCTGATACTTCATATATGGGGATAAACCACTGTTTGGGCGCATGGCAGAGCTCGGAAGGGAAGGAGCGCCATTTGACTTTTCAATGCAAAATTGGCTGGAATTGAGATCGGAAACCATGTCGTGTTTGGAGAGCCCCTGACGTGCCTAAACAGTGGAAACCCCCACAAGTGACACCATTTTGGAAAGAAGACCCCCTAATGAACTTATCTAGATGTGTGGTGAGCACTTTTAACCCCCAATTGTTTCACTAAAGTTTAGAATGTAGCGCTGTGAAAATTAAAAAAATCATTTTTTCTTTCCACAAAATGATGTTTTAGCCCGCAATTTTTATTTTCTCAAGGGTAACAGGAGAAATTGGACCACAAAAGTTATTGTCCAACTTGTCCTGAGAACGCTGATACCCCATATGTTGGGGGGAACCACTGTTTGGGCGCACAGGAGAACTCGGAAGGGAAGGAGCACCTTTTTAGTTTTTCAAAGCAGAATTGGCTGGAATTGAGATCGGACGCCATGTCGCGTTTGGAGAGCCGCTGATGTGCCTTAACAGTGGAAACTCCCCAATTCTAACTGAAACCCTAACCCCAACACTAACCCCAGCCCTAACCCTAGCCCTAACCCCAACCCTAGCCCTAACCCTAACCCTAGTCCTAACCCTAGTTCTACTTTCACACTAGCGTTTTTTTGCATACGTCGCAATGCATCGTTTTGGCGAAAAAATGCATCCTGCAAAGTCATCTGCAGTATGCGTTTTTTCCCCATAGACTAACATTAGCGACGCATTGACACGTCGCAACCGTTGTGCGACGGTTGTGTCGTGTTGTGGCGGACCGCCGGCAGTAAAAAACGTTACATGTAACACTTTTTGTGCCGACGGTCCACCATTTCCGACCGCGCATGAGCGGCTGGAACTCCGCCCCCACCTCCCCGCACCTCACAATGGGGCAGCGGATGCGTGGAAAAACAGCATCCGCTGCCACCGTTGTGCGGCGCTTGCACAGTATGCGTCGGTATGTCGGGCCGACGCAGCGCGGCGGCCCCGTACCGACGCTAGTGTGAAAGTAGCCTAAAGGGAAAATGGAAATAAATATATTTTTTAAAATTTTATTATTTTTCCCTAACTAAGCGGGTGATGAAGGGGGATTTGATTTACTTTTATAGCGTTTTTTTGGGCGGATTTTTATGATTGGCAGCCATCACACACTAAAAGACGCTTTTTATTGCAAAAATTAGTTTTTGCGTCTCCACATTTTGAGAGCTATAATTTTTCCATATTTTGGTCCACAGAGTCATGTGAGATCTTGTTTTTTGCGGGACGAGTTGACGTTTTTATTGGTACCATTTTCAGGCACATGACATTTTTTGATCGCTTTTTATTCCGATTTTTGGGAGGCGGAATGAACAAAAACCAGCAATTCCTGAAATTCTTTTAGGGGGGGCGTTTATACCGTTCCGTGTTTGGTAAAAAGGATAAAGCAGTTTTATTCTTCGGGTCAGTACGATTACAGTGATACCTCATTTATGTAATTTTTTTAGGTTTTGGCGCTTTTACACAATAAAAACTATTTTATAGAAAAAATAATTGTTTTTGCATCGCTTTATTCTGAGGACTGTAACTTTTTTATTTTTCTGCTGATGATGCTGTATGGTGGCTTTTTTTTTGCGGGACAAGATGACGTTTTCAGCGGTACCATGGTTATTTATATCTGTCTTTTTGATCGCGTGTTATTCCACTTTTTGTTTGGCGGTATGAGAATAAAGCGTTGTTTTTTGCCTTTTTTTTACGGTGTTCACTGAAGGGGTTAACTAGTGATATAGTTTTATAGGTGGGGTCGTTACGGACGTGGAGATACTAAACATGTGTACTTTTATTGTGTGATTTTTTTTTTATTTAGATAAATACATTTCTTTATGGGAATATTTTTTTTTTTTTCTTTATTTAGGAATTTTTTTTTTATTTTTTTTTTACACATGTGGACATTTTTTTTTTTTTACTTTTTTACTTTGTCCCAGGGGGGGGACATCACAGATCGGTGATCTGACAGTGTGCACAGCACTGTCAGATTACCGATCTGACAGGGACGCTCCAGAGGCTTGCCGGCGCCTGCACTCAGCAGCTCTCTGCAGGCGCCGGCAAGCAGGGTCATCTGATGACCCGGAAGGAGTCCGGCGGCCATCTTGGATCCGGGGACTCCTTCCAGGTCACCGGAGCAGCGCGATCTCGTCGCGCTGCTCCGGTGGGAAAGCGCAGGGAGCCCCCGTCCCTGCGCGATCCCCCTCTATGCCGCTGTCACTATTGACAGCGGCATCAGAGGGGTTAAATGCCCGCGATCGGCGACAGCGCCGATCGTGGGCATTGCTGCGGGGTGTCAGCTGTCATATACAGCTGACACCTGCAGCCGATCACCGCGGCGCTCAGCGCGAGACTGCGGTGATCGATGCGCCGTACTAGTACTGCTGCTGGCACTAATGCAGTGACGGCAGCGCAATACTAGTACGGCGCATGTCGCGAAGGGGTTAAAGAAAAATAATTTGAATATCGCAGTAATCTTACTGACCCAAATAATAGATCTGCCTTATAAATTTGGCCACATGCAGAATGGTATTTAAATAAAATGAACACCCCCAGAAGCAATTGCTGGTTTTGGAATTGCGGTTTGCTTTCTATTCTGATTTTTAGGAGACAGAATAAACAAAAATCTAAAAATTTAATGGGTCCGAAAATGGTACCAATAAAAACGTCAGCTGGTATCATAACAAACAAGACCTCACATGACTGTTGGCCAAAATGTTGGAAACATTTTAGCTCTCAAAACGTGCTGATGCAAAGACTAGTTTTCGCAAATAGAGCGTCTTTTAGTGTGTGACTGAAGCCAAACATAAAAATCCGATATAAATCTGGCATCTCTGTAATTGCACTGACCCGAAGAATAAAGTCGCCTTATCACTTAGGCCACGTTCACACTTTGCGGGTTCCTCTGCGGGTTAATCCCGCAGCGGAATTGATAAATCTGCAGGGCAAACCCGCTGCGGTTATCCCTGCAGATTTATCGCAGTTTGTTCTGCGGTTTCCGCTGCGGGATTACTCCTGTACTATTGATGCTGCATATGCAGCAATATGCAGCATCAATAGCAATGTAAAAAATAATAAAAATTGGCCTTATACTCACCCTCTGACGTCGCGATCTCCTCGGCGCTGCACCCGGCTGTGCCGACAAGGACCTTCGTGACGTCACGGTCATGTGACCGCGGTGTCATCACGGTCATGTGACCGCGACGTCACCACAGGTCCTGCTCGGCACAGCAAACCGAAGACCGGACGCCGCGGGCAGCGCTGAGAGGTGAGTATAGCTTCATTTTTTATTTTAATTCTTTTTTTTACACCAAAATATGGTTCCCAGGGTCTGGAGGAGAGTCTGCTCTCCTCCACCCCGGGTACCATCGGCACATTATCCGCTTAACTTCCCGCAACGTGGGCACAGCCCCGTGCGGGAAGTGAGCGGATCAATGCATTTCTATGGGTGCAGAATCGCTGCGATTCTGCACCAAGAAATGACATGCTCCTTTTTTTCCGCAGAAAAGCCGCGCGGCTTTTTCCGCGGAAATCCGCAGCGTGGGCACAGCGGGTTTTGTTTTCCATAGGGTAGCATTGTACTTTACCCTGCATGGAAAACTGCTGCGGATCCGCAGTGTCAAATCCGCTGCGGTTCCGCAGCAAAACCCGCAAAGTGTGAACATAGCCTTATACCACAGGGAATGGCGTAACAAATAAAATACAACCAATTCTTCACATGCCGTTGATTTTTATTTTTTATTTTTAATTCTGCCTCCCAAAGATCGCAAGAAGGCTCAGGGCACATTTATTCTGCGCTCAGCCCTTATATTGGGGTTTCCGTGTAAAGCTATGAAATACGCCAGACAGAACCCCCGGCAGGAGATTCCCTATAATGAGGCAGATGGAGGCACTGTGGATGCCATAGGACCTGGGATCCGGCAGTATCCGTCTTCTTAGGATTGCATAAAAGTGCCATCGGCCAGTGTTGTGCACTTCTGAAAAGAAGGACATCGCTGAACAGAAGCCAGACGGAGTCCAGAGTAACTCTGCTGCCTCATTATAGTGAATGGATCCTTCAGGGGTTTCATCTGTCACATGGGGGTTTCCATCTAAATCTCTAGGTGACGTAAGTGCTCAGAGTAGAGTGCCGGAAAATGTGCTCCCAAATGTTATGTAAAATGTTCCCAATAAATGCTTCCACTCAATCCACAAGAAAAATAAAAATAAAAAAAGCAATCACTCACTCAGGTCCATCATCTGCCAACTGAAATATAGGGGGCTTCCACGTTACTGGTAGCACAAAGGCTCTGAAGAAGGCTCAAAAGAAATTCAGCAAATTCTCCGCTCCCAAATCCAAATGCCCCCCTCCCTTCAGAGACCCTGTGTGCCTACACCACATTTAGCATCCATGTTTGTCATTTCTGTAATTTACAGGTGCAGGTCTCCAGAAGCATGAGCTGGGCATAATGTACTGGACACTACAAAGGCAGTTTGCAATTTTCACTCTGCAACATCCACTGTTGCTTGTTTCTGGAAAACACCCATGGGGACAAAATAGATAAATTCACAAAGGGGTATAATTTCCACAATGGGGTCACTTGAGGAGGGATTCTGCTTTTCTAGCACTTAGAGGTTCTGTATATGGAGTCTGCAAACTGTATATGGAGTCCGTAAACTATGCTAGGAGAATCTGTGCTCCAGGAGGCAAATAGCGCTCCGTTACTCACGAGTATCCTTATGGCTAAGCAGTACTGTACAGCCACATATGCAGGATTGCTACATTCAGCGAAAGTTGGACACATTTTGGTGCCATTTTTACCGTTTTCCCAGTATGAAAAAGTACAATTTGAGGCTAAGAATTTTGGTGGTAAAACGTAAATGTTTTTTTCCTTCACTGCCCAATGGTATAAAATTCTGTGACATACCTGTGGTGTCAGTATAATCACTGCACTCCTAGATGAATTAATTGAGAGGTTTAGATTATAAAATGGGGTCACTTACCGGAGGTTTCTGCTGTTCTGGCACCTTAGGGGTTCTGTCAATGTGACATGGCACCCTCAAACAAGTGCAGCAAAATCTGCACTGTATATGGCGCTACCTCCCTTCTGAGCTTTGCACTGTGCCTCAAAAGTAGTTTGAGCACATATGGGGTATCCGTGAACTCAGGAGAAATTGCAAAAACAATTTTTGGGGTCCATTTTCTCCTGTTAGCCTTGTGAAAAGACAAAATTTTGAGCAAAAAAAAAAATTTTGCCGGAAATTTTTTTTTATTTTCACGGCTCTACATTATAAAGTTCTAAAATATGAAGAAAAAGAACCGAAACGAAGTCCAAAATGAAATATAAATACCAACATTTATTAAAATATGTGATATAGTGGCACGGTGGAAAGAATACCATAACAAGCATACCACCAGGGACATATGAATAATACTAAAAATAAAATAATTTAAACATATAATCACAATGGAGGTACAACATGATTGGTGGCAAAAAGAAGTGTATTATATTATAAAGTGCATGTGCAAAGAATCAAATAGGTCATAGCAAAAGGAACAAATAGAATTGTTAAAGCCAGGTACTGGTGCTAAATGCTACCATAGACACCCCCCCTGACGAAGGCAGATGCCGAAACGCGCGTCGGGGCTTGGGACATCCCTGGGACATCTTACTCTATATAGCAGGTAAATACCAGGTGGCTTTGGTCTTAAAGTTTTTTTTGCCCGCTTGGCGCCTCTACACTTTACCTTTTACTGGTCACCATGTGCTTCATGTCACACATCGGCCGTTGTTTATGCTAGCATTTAGCACCAGTACCTGGCTTTAACAATTCTATTTGTTCCTTTTGCTATGACCTATTTGATTCTTTGCACATGCACTTTATAATATTTTTCTAAATGCCAGTATTGAGCGCCAATATTTTGCGTCAATTCCATTTTGGTTTTTTCTTCTTCTTTTTGCCTCCAATCATGTTATTCTATTTTTGCACATGCACTCTATAATATTGATTTGGTATACCTGCTTTTTATACCTATATGATTTATATTCATAGGTATACACATATGTTGTACCTCCATTGTGATTATATGTTTAAATTATTTTATTTTTAGTATTATTCATATGTCCCTGGTGGTGTGCTTGTTATGGTATTCTTTCCACCGTGCCACTATATCACATATTTTAATAAATTTTGGTATTTATATTTCATTTTGGACTTCGTTTCGGTTCTTTTGCTTAATATTTTAGGTGTTATTCCGATTAGTCCGTTATACTCCTTATTGGTGCACATTAGGTGGTGATATACATTCTTTCCCCCTCTCTATTTATGTGTACCGCGCCTTGAGTCTTATTTATTTAATTACACTCACTGGCCACTTTATTAGGTACACCTGTCCAACTTCTTGTTAACACTTAATTTCTAATCAGCCAATCACATGGCGGCAACTCAGTGCATTTAGGCATGTAGACATGGTCAAGACAATCTCCTGCAGTTCAAACCGAGCATCAGTATGGGGAAGAAAGGTGATTTGAGTGCCTTTGAACGTGGCATGGTTGTTGGTGCCAGAAGGGCTGGTCTGAGTATTTCAGAAACTGCTGATCTACTGGGATTTTCACGCACAACCATCTCTAGGGTTTACAGAGAATGGCCCGAAAAAGAAAAAAAATCCAGTGAGCGGCAGTTCTGTGGGCGGAAATGCCTTGTTGATGTCAGAGGAGAATGGGCAGACTGGTTCGAGCTGATAGAAAGGCAACAGTGACTCAAATCGCCACCCGTTACAACCAAGGTAGGCCTAAGAGCATCTCTGAACGCACAGTGCGTCGAACTTTGAGGCAGATGGGCTACAGCAGCAGAAGACCACACCGGGTACCACTCCTTTCAACTAAGAACAGGAAACTGAGGCTACAATTTGCACAAGCTCATCGAAATTGGACAGTAGAAGATTGGAAAAACGTTGCTTGGTCTGATGAGTCTCGATTTCTGCTGCGACATTCGGATGGTAGGGTCAGAATTTGGCGTAAACAACATGAAAGCATGGATCCATCCTGCCTTGTATGGAGCATCTTTGGGAAGTGCAGCCGACAAATCTGCGGCAACTGTGTGATGCCATCATGTCAATATGGACCAAAATCTCTGAGGAATGCTTCCAGCACCTTGTTGAATCTATGCCACGAAGAATTGAGGCAGTTCTGAAGGCAAAAGGGGGTCCAACCCGTTACTAGCATGGTGTACCTAATAAAGTGGCCGGTGAGTGTATAAAGTTCTGTGAAGCGCATAGGAGTTGAAGGTGTTAAATACACATCTAGATAAGCTCCCAAAGGGGTCTAGTATCCAAAATGGTGTCACTTGTTGGGGGTTTCCACTGTTTAGGCACATCAGGGGCTCTCCGAAAGCAACATAGCATCCGCTGATTTTTCTAGCAAATGTTACATTCAAAAAGTCAAATGGCGCTCCTTCCCTTCTAAGCCCTGCACCAAACATTTGTTTTCCTCAACATTTGGGGTATCGGCATGCTCAGAATAAATTGCACAACAAATTGTATGGTCCATTTGCTCCTGTTACTTTTGCGAAAGTAAAAAATTAGGTCTAAATGGAAAGATTTTTGTGAAAGAAGAGTAAATGCTTATTTTTGCCTTCCACATTCCAAAAATTCCTGTGAAGCACCTAAAGGGTTAATAAACTTCTTGAATGTGGTATTGCGCACCTTGAGGGGTGCAGTTTAGAATGGTGTCACTTGAGTATTTTTATATAGGCCCTTCAAAATCACTTCAAATGTGAGGTGGTCCTTAAAAAAAAAAAAAAAAGGAAAAATGTTGACAATTTTCTTGTAAAAATGAGAAATCGCTGGTCAACTTTTAACCCTTATAACTGCCTAACAAAAAGGTTATTTTTTAATAATTGTGCTAAAGTAGACATGTGTGAAATGTTATTAACTATTTTGTGCAATATGACTGATTTAAGGGCATAAAAATTAAGTTTGAAAATTACAAAATTTGCTATTTTTTTCACAAATAAACGCAAGTAATATCAAAGAAATTTAACCACTATCATGAAGTACAGAGAGTGTCACTAGAAAATCTCAGAATCAGTGGGATCCATTGAAACGTTCCAGAGTTATAACCTCAAAGTGACAGTGGTCAGATTTGTAAAAAATTGGCTTGGTCAGGAAGTTGAAAACAGGCTTCGGACTGAAAAAAAAAATAAAAAAAAATAAAAATACCCAGCGTGGGAGGGATCCTTTTCTTCTTGATAACCTGCCATGCTAAAGCTGACAGCTGAGGGTTGCAGCCCACATCTGTCAGTTCCTGTACTGGTTATCAAAAATAGTAGAAACCCTGTAATTTATTTATTTATAGCGCAGAGGCGCAGGCTGAAGGGAGTACTACTCTCATCAGCCCACACCTGTGCCTGGTGGGAACCACAGCTCTCTGGCCAGCGGTAAATATTTTAGCACCAATGAGAGCTGCCGGAGAGCTGTTATGCAGGTAACAGCATGGAAAACAGCACACGTTCTCTGCCAAACCAAAACAGTATCATGGACCGTGCATGAACACCAAGTTTTCAGTATGGACCCTGAACTTCACTGTTCAGGTTCACGGTTCGCCCAGCTCTACTGAGGATTAGAAAAAAAACCAAAAAAAACACACAACATTACTTTGTACTGATTTATGCACCTTTTGTCCATTATTTCTTTACAATGTGAAAATTTGGTAAACTGTTGGCTTTTTCTTCTGAAAGTTGTGTCCCTAACTGTTGCAGAATTTTACCAATACCTGCATCTGAGCATTACACGCAATGCTATTATTAAACCCCGGGGACTAGCAGTGCAAGCCTGTCATGTAAGTAGTGTATAGCGCTGCAAGACTTCACATCTGTACATTTTTTTGCAACACTATTTTTATGCAATTTCCTTGTGACATTGGCTGGTAAATATCATTGCTTTCTGTTATGTCTATAATTGTATTATTTTGGGAATTTTTAAAAGTTTTTTTTGCTGTGATTTTTATTCTACAATAGTGTAGGAACTCGAAAGACACTGTAGACAATTGACTTGGTTCGCAACTTTGCGTATTTTGGCCAAAATACTAAAGTTGTGCATCTGATCCGACACACACTGCTCTGGCGTCACTTCATTAAGGGGTACCGTACCGACACTTCATTCGCTCTGGCTATCTGGTGTCCCAACCATGTCTAGGGCACTCCAGTACCCCAAGGGCCACAAATGACAGCTATAGGGGCCTCCTGTTTGCGGTCCTTGCACTACATCAGTCTCTTTTAGGCACAACCTACAAGATTCCTACATCTATATAGAACTGCACCACTGGGTCAGGAACCTGCAACAGAAATATAACACTGCCGGCATCACCACTACAAGACCAAGCTTTGAACTTTACATAATTACCGTCAATTTGTGAAGAGGGACAGAAAGATGCCGGACTAATCACCTAGAGTGAGCCAGATGTCATAAATCCATACACAAGATTTGTCGTGAACCGAGGCACAACATTCAGCACAGAATCTACAGAAGATATCCTGCTGGAAAGTAACATTGACACATGACAAAATGCACAATATGATGGTCAGGGCGGTATTGTACGGCCTGATGTCACCTTCGTGTTTCTGCAGCATTTTTTTTTTTTTAAAGGCAAAGAAGACAACAGCTTTAATGGAGTCATGGACATCGATCATTTTAAATTTGGGAATTTTACGTCCCCTACACTCATTTGTAGAGGCGGTGAGCTCTGTGCATGACGCCATTCAGTCCTGTCTGGACTCAGTGATCACAGATATGGAGTCTGGTGATTTTGTCCACTTAAAGTTTAAACTGATCTCCGAGGTTTTATTATCGCAACAGAACAATCGCAGGAGGACTTTGATGCTGAAACATTTTTAAATGCAGTGGCCCGTGCACTACAAAGCAGTGCGGAGCATCAGGCTAGTGATTGTCTGAAAAATTGCCTGAAATTAATGGTGTACAGTCAAATTAAGGTAGATGGTAGCATGCAGGTGTGGACATGGACAGTGAATGGCTCCTGTGCAGGACTTGTGACTGAGCCCCCCACCATCAATCCCCACCCATATAAACACCTACATTTACATTCCCATTAAACACAATACAATAAACTAGTCACATTCCCATTTACACATTACACAAGTACATAGTAAACACGGGCACAAAAGCCGATATAAAAATGCGCATAATGAGGACATTACTGTGATCCACTTGTTCCCATCACAAGACAATAGTTTTTTGTTTTTTCAATCCAAGGTGTAACAGCCGCACCTTTTAGTCACGTGTTTCACTATATAAGGGCTTGTTTTTTTAGGAGACCGCTGTAACTTTGGTAACTGGCACTTTCCAAAACACAATATATAAGTGTTCGGATTGAGTTTTCATAGGATTTGGATTTTCAAAGTTTCTGTAATTCCCGAGTGTAACATGATGGACATGGTATGTAATATACTACACAGTCATGCTGTGACCCACAGGAATTTACCTCAGGGAAGGGATATGTTTATGCAGATAATGTGATGCAGCAGCAACAAAGGCAAACAGTTCTAGGATGTATGAAGAGAAGCATGGATTCTAGATCACGTGAAGTCATTATTGCTCTCTACTCCTCCTTGGTCAGACCTCATCTGGAATAGCGTGTCCAGTTCTGGGCACCACATTATAAAAGACATAAAAAAAGCTGGAGTAAGTTCAGAGAAAGGCTAAGAGGAACGGTTAACGTATCTGGAAATGCTTAGCTTGTAAAAAAGAAGGAGAAGAGGAGACTTAATAGCAGTCTACAACTATCTCAAGGGTTGTCACAGTGTAGAGGGATCATCATTCTCATTGTACATGGAAACACGAGAAGCAATGGAAAGAAACTGAGAAGATACAGATGAGATTAGAAAAAGCTTTGACAGTGGTGGTGCTCAATGAGTGGAACAGGCTGCCATGAGAGGTGGCGAGTTCTCATTAAATGGAAGTCTTCAAACAGAGGCTGGACAGACCGGGATGATTTAGTGAGTCCTGCATTGAGCAGGGGGTTGGACACGATGACCCTGGAGGTCCCTTCCAACTAAAATTCCATTATTGGCTGATTTAAATATACCAAAATGATCAATGACCCGACTGGGGTCTACACCTCGTAGGCAGGCCTTAGGTATCACGCAATGGACTTTGCAGTACAAAAAAAAACAAAAAAACCTCACTCTACTGATGCTATAACCCACATGGCCGACAATGTAACTGATGTGATGACCAAGTGATCTACTTGTATTGTAATACTTTATTATTCTGTAAGAAAATGTTATGGCCTATATTAAATACAGATTGCTGTATATTCTTATACAACCATTACAGAATAATATAAAGTAATAATTGTGCTGCTCGATGTTAATACAAATCATTTGGCACATTAATTGTGCTGCTCTCCATCATTCTGAAATGTCCTGTGTCTGATTCATACTTGATAAAGTTTTTATATTTTACAATATTGTGTTTATTTTATGTAATTGAGGGTAAAACCCTAACTTTATGAATAGGGATAAAATTGGAGGGGAGGGGCCATAAAGTATTACATGCATGACAAAACACTATAGAAAACAATGGAACTGTCAACTTAAAAGATGGCCTTGGATAATCCCATATGTATTGCTAGAGATGGGGAAAATTAGCCGGCTTGGACAATCTGACAGGGTGTGATAAGGCGAGGTGATACATTACAGTGGTCATAGTTTGATGGAGCTTAATGGAGGTGAAGCAACGGTCACCTTGATATTTGGTGAATTATATGGAATCAAAACTAAGAGCATCACAATTACAGAATAGAACCAGCCACCTTATCCATAGGAGGTTATCGTGCATTTGTCCTCTACCCAAGGCAGCCGGAGTATTGTCCATCATGCTTTCAGTACATTCACACCCAGGACTCCTCCAGAGGTAAATGCTGCCGCAACTGCATGATGCCAGGCTATGGGGCCAGACATGGATGAAGCTGGAACTGGAAGAGACCCAATTTTTCTGTAACCCTTGGAGACAGATGCAATATCTGAACAAGTTACAGAGTTGACAGTGGCCCACACACTTGGCCAGTTAGCTCACCCTGTCCTAGAGCCTGCCTGATAGGAGGCTGCACAGTGTCCGCCGGTGACCAGTCACAGACACAGCTGCACCAACTATTCAGGATCTTTCCTCAGAAGGACCTTCATGATTGCGCCATGTGACAGGTCACAAGCGGAGCTTTCGTTTCCAGTAATGAGAAATATGGCCTAGAAGTGTAGTAATAAGAATCCAAGTGGAGGGCAAGCGCTGTACCTGCGGGTCCGGGCGTTAAGATCCCTGTGGTGATGTGCGCTGGTGCAGCGCCCCAGAGTCTGGTCGTTGCAGTAATGTCGCTCTTCCACCAGGGGGAGTGATGGTACGTCTGAAGGCAATAAAGGAGAACGCTTATCACATACATCCCAACACACTTCACACTCCAGGCCAACAGGGGGAGCCTTGCTTCTATTTATTAGGACACTCCTCACAGTTAGGAAAAACTGGTGGCTTGGGATAGGAAGTTAGACAGACGGAAGCTGACTGGAGGGAGAATGAGTTAGTCAGTCCCTGTCAGGCAGACAGAGGGAAAGGAGGAACATCGAATAACTGCTGACAGTGTGGTCCCTGACAGGGGTTTGATCCTGTCAGAGGCCTAGACAGAAGGCCACGGAGCTGCGCCTGCCCCACATGCAGCAGATTCCAAAGAAAGACATTAAAGGGAATTGCGTTGCAGAGAGTGAGAAACGAAGTCTTAGCAAAAGGAGAGGAAAACCAGAAGGAGTTCTGCCCTGTAATAGGCTGCCTCCTTCTGAGGCGCAGGAGCCGGTAGCCGGAACACCGAAGGAGAACAGACCTCTATGCTTTACTTCAGAGACCGACAGGACAGCTAGTTCCATATTGGTTGTCCGACCTTTTACCCAGGAGGCAGGGTGGCAAACTGTGGAGGCCGGGGCGTCTCTAGGGTCCCTGTAAAAAAGCCTCAGGCCACCAGTCATATGGGTTGCTCCTATCCATCCGGGGGACAGAGAGAGACATAATATCCAGAACACCAACATCAGTTGTGAGAACCTCACCGAGAAGCTCAGCAGGGAGGTACTACAACACTCAGGCGCTAGAGGAAGGCTACGGATTTCCACCTGGTTAAGGGGGACTCTGGATTTGCCTTCAGACCGGCCGGACTCTGTCTAACAGTGATCTGGTGCTCTGGACTGTGGATGCTGAAGCCTTCAGTAAAAAGGTAAAGAGACTGCAACCTTGTGCCCTCGTTCTTTACTGCGTCCTGCACCATTCACCATCTACACTTCTGGGAAGCCCTGGGGACATACTTCACCTGTGGGAAGGTACACCATCTAGCTGCCATAATATCACCCCAGCGGACCCCAAAGCAGCGTCGGTCACCCTGACCGAATACCACAGGTGGCGTCACGAACATTAAACTATAAAAACTCTTCCCTTTATTGGATGGCCCTCAAAGGGCCACGGACCGGGTCGAGCCACTGACATCCCTATCAAGGACAGAAGGACCCGGTACCGAGTACCCCATTGCCCTACACGTGGGGACGCTTCATAAGCGCAGGCAGAGGGCACCACAGTCTAAAATATGCAACAAAAGATAATTTGACACGTCAATATACCAGGGAAGAGTAAATAAATGAACTGACCTTGTTGTAGAATCAATTATGAAAAGGAAATGCAGCGCCCCAGAGTCCTGGTCGTTGCAGTAATGTCGCTCTTCCACCAGGGGGAGTGATGTTACGTCTGATGGTACTAAAGGAGTTCACCTGACCAGGTATCACAGTCACACACTACACTTCACACTCCAGTCCACCAGGGGGAGCAAAGGTGCTATTTACTAGGCCACTCCTCACACACGGGTAAAACTGGTGGGTTGGATAGGAAGTCAGAGAGAAGCTACCTGGGTTTGACCCAGAGAAGACCTGTCAGGCAGACAGGAGGAGAAGGAGGAACATCTGAGCTGCAGACAGAGGGTCCCTGTCAGGGGTGGAATCCTGGCAGAGACCAAGCACGAGATAGAACATTACGGAGCTGCGCCTGCACTCCATTGCGGCAGCATCCTAAGAAAGGACACGAAGCGAAGTATATTGTGGAGCGTGAGAAACGAAGTCACAGCACAAGGAGATAATACCGGGAGGAGTTCTGCCCCAAGATCGGCAGCCTCCTTCTGAGGCGCGTAGCCGGAACACCGAGGGAGTTCTAGGCTCTACGCATTACTTCAGAGACCGGCAGGACAGTCGATTCCAAGTTGGCTGCCCGACCTTAATACCTATGAAGACAACGGAGGCAAATTGTGGGAGAGGGGCGTCTCTAGAGTCCCTATAAAAAAAGCTCCAGGCCTACCCCGTCATACGGGTTGTCCTATCCATATCATCTGGGGGACAGAGAGAGAACATCGGAAAGATCCACGAAAGTTGTGAGGACTATCCCCTGGTGCTCAGCAGGGAGGTACTACAACACACAGGTGCTAGTAGGAAGGCTACCGATTTCCACCTGGATAAGGGAACTCTGGATGTGCCTTCGGACGGGCCGGACTCAGCCAGCCCTGTGAACGGTACACTGGACTGTGGACTCTGAAGTCTTCAGTAAAAGGTAAAGAGACTGCAACCTTGTGTCCTCGTTATTCATTGCGCCTTACATCGTCCACCATCACCACCTACACATCTGGGAAGCCCTGGGGATACACTTCACCTGTGGGAAGGTATACCATCCAGCTGCCATTCCATCACCCCAGTGGACCCCTAAGCAGCATCGGTCACCCTGACCGAACACCACAGGTGGCGTCACAAACACCGTAACAACTACACCTTTAATTGGACGCCCCTCAGAAGGGCCACGGACCGGGTCGGGCCACCGTGACATCCCCAGAACCGAGAGAGAGAGAGACCCGTTACCGAGTACCCCATTGCCCTACACGAATAAAGAAAAAAAAAAAAAAAAGATGGGAAGGAAAGAACAAAAGGAATGAGAAAAAAAAACAAAACGTACCTACTGGCAACACATGGAATGGGACCGCAATCTCGCCATACCCATACGAGCTAGAGGAATGCATACATATTAATAAGAAATATGAAAATGTATTTTTATTAAAAAAAAACAAAAACAAACTATTAACTGTATTCTGCAGGTTTATAAATAGTGCACCGCTGTACATTACCTCCATATCAGGTCCAGAACAATATTAAGGTCAAAGCACAGGTGGTGTTATATGAACAGCAGCAATGAATGTGCGCACCATCCAGGAGAGCGTGTGCCAGCAGTCTTTTCTTAGGATGGAAATATATGTAAAAGGGGTGCACCCCTATACTGATAATGATACAGGGTGCAAAACCTAGTCTGTAGGGCAAACTAGATATAGCAAAAAAGTAAAAAAAAGACTAGACTAATGATGGCATGCACACCCGAAAATTATAAATAATCAGAAAACTTATTACACCTCAAAAAAGACAGGCCCTTTTAAATGGTTTTATCTGTGTCTAAGATATAGGACCAATAAGCGACACCCCTATATATATCGCAAATATAGTATAGTACAACCAAAGAACCGTTGTAATTATAAACAAATATGCATAATATAATAGCCTGTACAGATATAAATAGCAAAATGTCTCTTGCTCATAGGTTAAATAAGTCAAGTCTCCTAGTATTGAACCAAAACAAGAAGAATGTCATGACAATGTGCTGCAAGGGGCGCTTTTTCCTAGGGGTTGCACACGCATATTGTGGCGTATCCTATTGGCTTATTACGGCTAGATATATATATATATATATATATATATATATATATATATATATATATATATATATATATATATATATATTTTATGTACTCGTTGGTCTGGTGTGTTGGTATGGAGACTGGGACGCCAGGGAGGCCGCATGGCTGGCGCAGTCCTCCAGTGTATTCCATACAGTTGAGCTCTCTACTCCAAATTCAGATTTCTCTGCACTTTGTGCCGAACTCACTAGGGCCCATAAGACAGGTGTCAAACTCTGGTGGAACATGAGAGGCCTTGTACCTAGGGGTTTACGCATTTCAATTTTTTCAGCTTGGGAGCCATCGGCCTCGTTCCAGCAAACTTGGGAACAGGGTTTGACACGTTCTAACATCCTTATCGCCTTATTGATTGATCATGATAGGGAATTGTTTTCCACTACAAAGACACACATTAAGGAACTAGAAACTAAATTAAATATGAGGAGACACAAGTGGGGGCTTTCAAAATTAAGCTTAAGGACGCGCTGGATAAGTATGAGGCGGAGGTCATTGCGGGCAAAGGTAAGAAATTTCAGAGAGATAAAACGGACTATGAGCAACAACAGGTCTATAGATGGAGACACAAGGGGAACACTAGAACAGGTCTATACTGGTTTTTATCCTCAACGGGGAGCGAACTCGACCGCGGACCAGACGTGGCAGACGAAAGAAGAATTCTCACAAAATAGCGCCCCACATACCATCGGGGGAGAACGTCGCCATATCGGCACAAGTACCCGACCAGGCGCAAGTAGATGGAACTGAAATCCAGGACACCGTAACATCGAACTTAGAGGTACCGAGTGACACTTTACAGGTTATCAACTTGTCTGATTATCCTCTCTCAGATAGAATTGTCGGTCCTCCGTAGAGGTTTAACATTTGTCTCCACACACAGAGTAGACAAGTTCACCCTCATCAAGGACTTGTATCTTTTTGCAGGAATATCACTCTTCAAGTAATGTGTAAAAGACCTAATATCTTGCAGACTGTCCCCCAGGATGAACGCCAAGTTCTTCAGGACTTGGTGGGTCTATTGGAAGAGAATCAATCTACGGCTCCCAACAACAGGTTTCCATACAGGAACAAATCAACAAAGGCACCCTCTTTTTCATTGGTCCCGGCTGTTAAAATTTTCTATGAGCTGGTGAAAACGCGACATAATGGCAATGTTCCCTCAGGTTAGTACAGCTCCTAACCTTTCCTTTGCAGAACGACGGGCCATTTCAGACTTGAGTAACAATGGGGCCTTTATAATCAAGGAGGCAGACAAGGGGGCAATGTCATCCTGTGGCCCACCCACATGTACCAGGAGGAGGCCGTTAGACAATTGAGCAACAGAAGATTTTACAGCAAATTACCACCAGATCCCACACAGGTATTTTTATCCAAATTCCAGACCTTGTTGTGTAGAGCTAACCAACTTGACATCATTACCTCCAATGAGAAACGGTACATGTGGGTGGAGGATCCCATCATTGCCACATTTTACATGCTGCCCAAAATCCACAAGGATGACAAAATGCCCCCTGGTCGTCCCATTGTCTCAAGTATAGGCAGCCTATGCGAAAAAGCCTGCAATTATATTGATTTCTTTTTGCAACCCATTGCAGTGGCATTACCCTCATACGTAAGGGACTCGGCCCATTTTATTGAGATTGTTCGGGACATTGTTCTACCCGCTGAATTCCATTTGGTCACATGCGATGTGGAATCATTATATTCCAACATCAGCCATGTTGACGGGATCAATGCACTGTCTTTCTTTTTTGATCAACAGAAAAATGAAGACTCTAGATATCACCTGTTTTTGCTTGAACTGTTGAGATTTGTTCTATACCACAATTTTTTTCTTTTTGACAGGACTTTTTACCTCCAGGTGTCCGGCGTGGCCATGGAGGCTAAGTGTGCGCCAGCATATGCCAACATCTTTTTAGGCTGGTGGGAGGAGAACGTGGTATATCCCTCTGTGACATTCAAGGAGAAGGTGCGTCGCTGGCATCGATATATCGATGATGTGTTCTTTCTATGGCTGGGCACCGAAGTAGAGTGCATATGATTTTTGCAGGACTTGAATGTTAACACCTATAATATTCTCCTCACACACACTATGTCCACAGCCTCAGTCACCTATTTGGATTTGATTGTTTCTGTAGAGGGCAACCATCTGGTCAAGGATCTCTTCCGCAAGTCTACAGCCACCAACTACACTACTTGAATATAGCAGTTTCCATCCTGTTCATACAAAAGGTGGGTGTACCAATCAGTCAATTTTTGCATGTCAGACAGAACTGCATGCATGATACTGACTTTATATCACAGGCCCGGGATCTCACAGTTTCGAGCAAAGAGGGTACCCCAAACGAGTAATATCATCTGCCTTTCAAAGAGCACGACGGGAGGACCAGTCATCATTATTGTCTCCAAGATCACGGAACTCGGACAAGGCCACGAGATTTGTCACAGATTATAATACCAGCTGGCCTCAGGTAAAGAATATCATGTTTCGGCATTGGCCTATTCTTAGGACCGATGTCCAGACAGCTGAGGTCACAAGTTACAGGCCACTCCTTGCGACAAGACGGGCCCCAAATCTATGGGACCTTCTAACAAGTAGCCATTTTCAGACCTACCGTTAGACACCTTTCTCAATCCAGTTGACTCGACTAGCCACTCTCAAACATTACATCAATTGTAAGACGAGGGACGTGATTTATGTGATATGTCCTTGTGGCAAGCCGTATGTCGGACAAACCTCTCAGCAACTGAGAAAGAATCCAGAAACACATGTCTACCATCCATCTGACAGACGCAGACCAACGGAAGGGCAAGCCCCTTACCCCGGTAGCTGCACATTTTTTGGCAGCCCATGGGGGTTCTACCTCTAACACTAGGGTTGTGGGTTTGCAATAGGTTCCCTATGGTGGTGGTGGTGGGGGGGTAATCCACGCAGGGTACTGCTTCAGATGGAGAATCCACCTGGATTCTCCCTTCGGTCTGCAGCACCACAGGGTTTGAATGAAGAACTTTTATTCACGGGGTTTCTAGGTTGATAATGGGCCCTCATTTACGAACATGTCTACTCTTTATGCTCCCCACTTATTGTTGCTTGCATAATTAATGCACTGTGGGTTGTTATTATCATCATCATTATTTTCATGTTTGTTTCTATCCTTATTTCCAAGTGCCGTCTTCTGTCCATCCAACATCTGGGGGCAATATGCCTTCTGTCGAGCCGTAGGACCTTATATGTCCCAGTTAGCATTTGCGGTTCCCATGGTCATCGTTCTGGACTTTACAAGCAAACGTTTGGGTTTCAAAGGATTTTGGACTCCGCCATTGATCATCTGGGAATTTGGCTACCTTGATGACTATGAACTATGTTGCATTGATTCCGGGACTTTACGTTAAACCAAGTGGATTGGCCCAGGTTTGCCGCCATTTTGGGAGTCTCAACGCGCACATATCAAGACCTGGACTCTACAAATGTTTTTTTGGTTTCTTCTGTTTGCCCCCGTTTTGCACCCTGGGCAGCCCCTTGTTTTCCACCATAGGTGCCATATGGCGTTCTACCTGTCTCTCTGTTCCACTTTATCTGGGCTACTATGGGCTCCTTAGGGTATTATACTTTATTTACCTGAGATATAATAAAATATCTTCCTTTTGAGCATTCTTTGCTCTTATTTGTAAATTTGTTTACTCAGATGTACAGGTGTCGCAGTTTTGAGGCCCTGTTGCTTCAGACAGGGACTTGAGTTGGATCCCGTTTATTTCAACAGTGACGTACTATAACAATTCTCTTGCCTTTGTGCAGGGTTGATATCCTTCAGATCATGGTTCATACCCTTGTATGGTTTTTGTGTACTCTTACCATCCAAAAGGGCTGTGATGTCCACGGTTTTCTCTTTTCTTCTTCTCTCAGTGAATGGGGGACTCATATCTGCCATCATCTATTTTTATGGTGGTGTTTCATATTGTCTCCTCTCTTGCCTTTTGGGAAGGCTGGCGTTTTTTCTACCCGTGGGCCTATACCTTTTAGGCATTGTGCTATTGGTTTCCTTCACTTTCCTTACCCGGGAGGCTAGTGCTTCCTATGTTTCCTATAAGACTATAAAAAACCTAGAGGAGACCAACAAAGAAAAAAAAAAAAAAAAGTTGTTCTCTCATGTGCCACACTAATGGACTCTGCTGTTCGTATATCTATGATTATCAGGGTTCCTATCTAAGGCTAACAATTTCGGACACTCCTTTATCATTTGGGAACTTTAACTTTGACATATACATATACCTTCCATAAAATGATCCAGATTGCAAAGGTTTATTATGCTTCTACCCAGGGGGGGCCTTCCCTCTCCCCTTGGGGTATTCCATTAGACGTATTTTGTTAACCTAACATTTCTGTGGTCTTTTGTTTACTTGCTTTTGGCACTCATACATCATATGCCCCCCGCAGCTTATCGGCATTCATGCTGTGTGAATAGAGAATCTCTTCTGCATTTTTTTCTATATGGCGCTCTGCCACAGGCTTCTGTCTGGCGCGTGCGCGGTTTGCTCCCCCCAGGGTTGCCGTTGCGCATGTGCATGTGCACCATGACAACGGCAACTCTTCTGGCTATAGCCACAATTGTTGCACCTTCCAGGGCGGCTGGGATGGGCGTCTGCAGTCTGCCACACACCGGTTCGTATTTATCTAATCGGCGATTCCTCTAGATTTACCTCAGAAAATACTGATGACCTCACTTCCCCTGACGAAGCTGCTGTTGCAGTGATACGCGTGGGGCTCTTGCCGCACCCCTTCTTGTCCCTCCTGGGCGCCTTAATCCGCTGCACTCCCCTGCAGCGCGAGTGGTATTTATCTGCCTACAGTGGGCTTATTTTTCTCCACCTTATTTTCTCCAGGCGCAATTGCACATTATCTGTTATCAGTTGCTGCCTATTTCTGTTGGACCAGGTCCACATAGGTATTTGGACATACATCTTTGTGGGGTTTATGCTCATATGTTAGCCTAAATATTGTAATGTGCACATTGGGACTTAGGCTTTCCAGGTACCTAGCATGCTCAGACAATACTGTTATTTAATGTATAGCTGTATATATCATCGTGGGATCTGTGCCTACATTTAAGCCTAACATTGTGATATGAATATTGGTATTCGGGCTTTCCATGCATTGAGCATGCTTAGATAACACTTACTCACTATAGTCATGCCTATTTTATAGGGTTTCAATTATGTGTGTATATGTTTGCAGCAAATTATGTGTCATGATGACATTCTTCTTGTTTTGGTTCAATACTAGGAGACTTGACTTATTTAACCTATGAGCAAGAGACATTTTGCTATTTATATCTGTACAACCTATTATATTATGCATATTTGTTTATAATTACAACGTTCTTGGGTTGTACTATACTATATTTGCGATATATAGGGGTGTCGCTTATCGGTCCTATATCTTAGGCCCTTTTAAATGGTTTTATCTGTGTCTTTTTTGAGGTGTAATAATAAAAGTTTTCTGATTATTTATAATTTTCAGGTGTGCATGCCATCATTAGTCTAGTCTTTTTTTTGCTGTATCTATTTTCTTAGGATGGAGGGATTGTTAACAGATGTTCCAGTTCATAACGTCCACCCTCCGCTGCTCCTTTCCCATCCTTCTTGTGTTCAAGGATCTGTCGCATTTGCTCTTGTGCACATGCTGGCTTTTCTGTAAGGGGTCCTGGTGGGGCAGGAAATCCTAGAATTTCAGGTGCCATGTATGGACGGAGCCACCCAACCAGCGGAGTACTACCTGGAGTATAGTGTGTGTGCATGTGGTAAAATAACAGGCCGTCCACCTTGTAGGGATAGGACTGTGTGAGGACACTCTGAATGGAATCCAACGAACAGGGGAAATTCGGCAGACCAACGAACTTGAAAGGGTTGATCTTGCACAACCCATCTTCTTCCTGCAGCTTTGATTGGAGCCAGTAAAAGCGAAAGTCAGTGTGGCAGTCGTACACTGGGTGTCCCCTCCAACACATGACATCTAACACGTAATATGTGCGAGACTCCTCGTTATATATGCCGTCTAGAATAGTGTAGTCTTTACCAGTAGCACTGTTAGGCCGATTTCCACCTGGTAGTAATGATGGAAACCTGTTCACGCAGTACCCACTTTTAGTGTAAGCTGCAGTAGAACCCCGTGAAGCCACAACTAAAGAACGCTTTCCAGTGGGGCAGACTACAAGAATCCAAAGATCAGCCAGATCTGGAGGAATTTCTATTAGCCACTCAGAAAGCATAATCTGGTTAGCATAATGTCGGGGTAACTTTTTGCAAGGCTCCACATCCATGTCCTCTGCGTCTTCGTCTTCTGTTTCCCATCCTCATCCTTCTCTTCATCTTGGTCTGTCCAATCCCCAGATGCGAGCCGGCGAGCATGGTTGATATAGTCCAAGCGCTTTAGTTTCTGTAGTTCCAGCAGTTTCCTCCTGCGCTCGCTCTGCTCCAGAGAGCTGGATTTGCCTTTATACTGCGCTAATCTTGGATGAGGAGCTGAAGTACTATTGAGGTGGGAAGAAACAGCGAAGCTCCCTGCAAGGGCCTCTGTGAGGGCATCCATCATCTGCTGTTCATGTACTCTCTGGTGCCTCAGAGGAACCCTGTCTCCAGACACAAAGCTGAAGTACGGACAGTGAATGCCAAATGACCTCATACTTATAGCACTACAGACAAAAACCCATCTTGAAACCCAGATGACCGACTGGAGAACTTATACCTTATATCCCGAGACACTCAGCCTGTGTCTGACAAGCAGTGAGTTTTTTGAATTTAAGAGCACTATGCAATACAAAATCCAGGAGAGCGCGAACAAGGCGCTAGTTCAGCAGTTGACTCGCCCAGGCATTTCAACTGACACTAGCACACCTCAATCAGCTAGCCTTCATAAGGACATATTTTTATGTGGAGTTAGCCCATTAGGCGCACATGTCGACTTAGAAATCAAACAAAAGATATGGGATAATGAACATGTGGACATATGGTCACTATTATCAGCAGACCAACAGTGCATAGACAAGGAAAGGAGGATGAGTGAGCGGCTACAAGATAAGAACAAACCAAAAATAGCGCAAACTATGAATAATTGGCTGCAGGCCTTCAAGGTTCTCGGCTGCATCATGGGCCAAAAACCATCCAAAAACGCTGTTATGAATTATTTATCAGGACCTAATATAAAATTTATACAAGTCCCACGGCTGTTTTACATGGAGGCTGTACGACGAGGAGTTCCGCAAGCGGCTGGCCTAAGCGGATCTGGGCTGAGGTGTAATAGCAAAGGACGTATGATTAAGACTCATGAGGTCCCAAGAACAGTCCTCCTTTTCAGCAGCGACCATTTATTACTAAGCAGCTGCAGGCCTGAATTCAGTAGTCATACGTGGACTGGGGGCCTGCTTACTTTTTAACGAAGGATACTGCCAATTCCACGGGTCCTGTAAATGCAGACACGAATGCTCATCCTGCGGAGGTGGACACCCTGCATCCAGGTGCACCCGCCAAGCAAACAGAGCGCTTGTGAGGCATAACCCCGGTGAACGTAACCACAATGGGCCCATGGCTAAGCCTTTATTCCATTAAAGAAGCTGCGCAGCAGCTATATTACGGTTTTAAATACGGCTTTATCCCCTTCAAATTTAGTCAAACACCAACTACGACAAATAATCTAAAAATCGGTGTGCAAATTCTTTGAGATTTTACATCATCAAAAATCCAAAAAGAGGTAGAACTAGTCAGGATAGCGGGCCCATTTAAATCATTTCCATTTAGGAATTTCAGAATCTCGCCACTAGGTATTGTTCCCAAAATAGAACCTGGAAAAGATCGGCTGATACATCACCTTTCCTACTCAAAAAGGCGCATAGGTTAATGATGTGATACCCGCGGAAGAGACGTCTAACCTACGCTTCGTTTGACAGGGCAATCGAACTCGTGCGCGCAGCTGGGCCCGGTGTTGTGAATTGGACGTTTTGGCTCCCTCTTGTGGTCACTAGCGACATGACACTTTGAGCTTCTTTCTCTAGCTTGGTACCCACCTGGCTCGTTAGTCCAGGGGTGTTGCTATTTAAGCTTCCTGGATTTTCAGTCTGGTGCCTGGCATCGTTGTTATCAGTTCCTTTCTGTTTGCTCCTGTCTGCTGGTCCTGGTTCTTGCATAATAAGCTAAGTCCTGCTTCCTTATTTTTTGGTTATTTGCATTTGCTCTTATTTCTGTCCAGCTTGTACCAAATGTGATTCCTGATATAGCTGGAAGCTCTAGGGGGCTGATATTCACCCCCCGTGCCGTTAGACGGTTCGGGGGTTCTTGAATATTCAGCGTGGAAATTTTGATAGGGTTTTTGCTGACCGTATAAGTCATCTTCCTATATTCTGCTATTAGTCAGTGGGCCTCTCTTTGCTAAAAAACCTAGTTCATCCTTGCGTTTGTCTTTTCTTCTTACCTCACCGTTATTAGTTGTTGGGGGCTTGTATCCAACTTTTGGGGTCTTTTCTCTGGAGGCAAGAAAGGTCTATCTTTTCCCTTCTAGGGTTAGTTAGTTCTCCGGCTGGCGCGAGACGTCTAGAACCAACGTAGGCACGTTCCCCGGCTGCTGCTATTTGTGGTGCTAGGTTCAGGTATACGGTAAGCCTAGTTACCACTGCCCTATGAGCTGGTTTTTTGTGTTTGCAGACTTGGTTATAAATTCTAAGACCCTCTGCCATTGGGGTCACAACAGCCCGGTGCCCTGCTGGCAAAATCAAACAGTCAGCATTACGCCTATTGCCCGTGCACCCTGAATGCTTCCATTTGTTAAATTGTTAAGTGGACCAGCTGTTTTATTTCAACATGTGCCTACCGATGGGCTGCTCCATTTCCTGTCACTATTTTGAGCTTTTCAGTACCTTCCTCGACTGGGTAGTACGATACAAAACCGGCAGCAATTCAACAATTCACTACCTCGATGATTTTTTGTTCATTGGACCCAGGGACTCCAAACACTGCTCCTTCCTTCTCCAAAAGTTTAAAGTTTATATCTCGTCAATTCAGAGTACCACTATCACCAGAAAAAACAGTCGGCGGGTGTAACGTGCTGAGTTTCCTCGGCATCGAAATAGACACCAATACAATTGTTCTTCGATTACCAGCTGATAAAAATCACAAACCCTGAAAATGGTAGAAAATTTCCACGAAGCAAAAAAAAAAAGGCACCCTACAGCAGATTCAGTCCTTGCTAGGTTTGCTCAATTTTTATTGCCGTGCAATGCCAGTGGGCAGAGTTTTTTCACGCCGATTGTTGCTAGCAACCAAGGGCATCTGTTATGACCCCAGTGGACAGGGTCTCAGAGGAACGTGTAAGTCTGCGAGATTCAAAAATCCAGCTCATAGGGCTGTGGTAACTGGGTTGACCAAATAGCTACTCCTAACGCCAACACTAGAAGTAGCCGGGGATCATGCCTACGGTGATCGCTAGATGACTCGCGCCAGCCGGAGAATCTAACTACCCCTAGGAGAAGAAAACAAAGACCTCTCTTGCCTCCAGAGAAAGGGACCCCAAAGCAGGATACAAGCCCCCCACAAATAATAACGGTGAGGTAAGAGGAAATGACAAACACAGAAATGAACCAGGTTCAGCAAAGAGAGGCCAGCTTACTAATAGCAGAATATAGCAAGATAACTTATCTGGTCAACAAAAAACCCTATAAAAATCCACGCTGGAGATTCAAGAACCCCCGAACCGTCTAACGGTCCGGGGGGAGAACACCAGCCCCCTAAAGCTTCCAGCAAAGGTCAGGATACAGATTGGAACAAGCTGGACAAAAATACCAAACAAAACAAAAGCAAAAAGCAAGGAAGCAGACTTAGCTTGAAATACAGGAACCAGGATCATAGGACAAGAGCACAACAGATTAGCTCTGATTTCAACGATGCCAGGCATTGAACTGAAGGTCCAGGGAGCTTATATAGCAACGCCCCTGAACTAACGGCCCAGGTGAGGATATAGGAAAAGACAGAAGCTCCAGAGTCAAATCACTAATGACCACTAGAGGGAGCAAAAAGCAAAATCACAACAGGCATCCCCCAGCAGGGCCACAGAATTAGACTCAACCGCTCCCTGAAGGCAGACTTGCTGGTCTGGAGGACATTCCTAGAATCCTACAATGGGCATACATGCGTCATGGCACGAGAGACGCCAAGCAAAGATCTAGGCCTAGTGGTGGGTGGAAATATCACAGATTGGTCCTTGTAGATTGACACAAAACAATGATGCAAAGGCACCTGGCCAGTCTTATGAACCACGGCAACGACCCAGCACTGGTAGAAGTTTTTTCTATAGTAACATCAGTCGAGCTTTGGGGTGCCAATTGAAAAATACGAACATAGATTTTCAACCAAACAGCCGAGAACAGCAAAAACCTTAAAGGGAACAGGTCACCTCAAATTGGCGGGATATGTAAATGCCTTTTTTCTGGTCTGATGGGTGGCGTTTCGTCTTCATTTCTCCACCCCATCCGTCCCTGTTGTCCGCAATATGTTCGAGAATTAGAGTACTTGCCTCCATAGTTCGCGCGTGCGCAATGCAATCTTTGTTCGCGCACTATGCTTTGCCCAACTGCGGGCACAGCCGAAAAGCATTACTGCGCATTCGCCCGCGCACTATGTCCCAGAAATATTTTGCTGTGTTGTGGGACATAGTGCACATGCACAGTAATGCTTTTCGGCTTTGCCCACAGTTGGGCAAAGAAATACTGCGCGTGCACGAGCGAAGATTGCATTGGGGCACGTGCAAACTATGGAGGACAAGTACTCTAATTCTCGAACATATTGCGGACAACAGGGACGGATGGGGTGGAGAAATTAAGACGAAACGCCGCCCATCAGACCGGAAAAAAATGCATTTACATATCCCGCCAATTTGAGGTGACAGGTTCCCTTTGAACAGCATGTCCTCCTCTTCCCCACCCTTAATCATGCTGTTGCACCGCCTAGCGCTATTATGCATCAAACATCTGGTGCTGTGCCAGATTTACATCAGTTGCAGATGATAACATTGTTAAGTGCTATCTTCTGATTGGCAGGCCTTCAAAGTCTTCCTTCCCAATGCGCAGCTATCGGGTCTACGGTGTCCTCCTTCCCTTTGGGACATGGTGGCCAATCACTGATGCCCTTAATCCGCCTTTCAGTGACACTGGCTACCTGGCAGGTTTACGGTAAGGCATGGGAAGAGTGGTGCTCGCTAATTCAAGGAAGACCAGTCAATAGGTGCAACCGGGTGAGATGCAAAGTGTTAGTAGAACTCTTAAATCGGCTCAAGCGTCAGGTACATTAACGGCATCTATCGGGAATAGCCTTCTTTCAGATAATGGGGTGGGTGGACGTAACTAAATATTTGTTCAATCAAGCAAGCCGTTAAACTGGAAAAGGCTTTATCCTAGTCAGGAATGCCATCGCTACGTTTCGTTAAGGCTATTGCACAACATTATTGAAATTTCTTCATCAGTATGCAAGTCACAATACAAGTCAACACTAGGGTTGAGCGACTTTTCATTTTGTGAGATCGAGTCGGGTTTCACGAAACCCGACTTTCTCAAAAGTCGGGTCGAGTGAAATCGGCCGATCTTATTGAAAAGTCGGGGTCGGGGATCGGCCAAAACACGAAACCCAATGCAAGTCAATGGGGAAGCATACTTTAATATTTGCTTCAGCGCGATAATGTTGAAAAGCCGGTAATTCAATTGCCGGCTTTTCATTTCTCCTGCCTAAACCCGACATATGAGACATGGTTTACATACAGTAAACCATGTCATATCCCCCTTTTTTTTGCATATTCCACACTACTGTTAGTAGTGTGTATGTGCAAAATTTCGGCGCTGTAGCTTGTAAAATAAAGGGTTAAATCGGAGAAAATTGGCGTGGGCTCCCGCGCAATTTTCTCCGACAGAGTGGTAAAGCCAGTGACTGAGGGCAGATATTAATAGCCAGGAGAGGGTCCATGGTTATTGCCCCCCCCCCCCCCCCCGTGGCTAAAAACCTCTGCCCCCAGCCACCCCAGAAAAGGCACATCTGGAAGATGCACCTATTCTGGAACTTGGCCACTCTCTTCCCACTCCCTGTAGCTGTGGGATATGGGGTAATGAAGGGTTAATGCCACCTTGCTATTGTAAGGTGACATTAAGCCAGATTAATAATGGAGAGGCGTCAATTATGACACCTATCCATTATTAATCCAATTGTATGAAAGGGTTAAAAAAAACACAAACACATTATTAAAAAGTATTTTAATGAAAAACACAGGTTGTTTTAATATTTTATTGCTCTCTCAATCCAGCTGAAGACCCTCGCTTGGCAAAATAATAAACCCACAATATACATACCCTCTGATGAACTGTCACGTCCCACGAGGTAATCCATCTGAAGGGGTTAAAATATTTTACAGCCAGGAGCCCTGCTAATGCAGCTGTGCTCCATGTCTGTACGTCCCGGAGAATGAAGGAAATGTAGGTCAATGACCTATAGTTACCTTCAGTCGCGGTGATGCGCCCCTGCTGGCTGTCCTCATGAACTGCAGCCTGGGAAATTTTTCCCACGCTTCTGTGGTGAAACTTATAAAATTCATCCTCACCCACAATTACTTTGAGTTTGACAAGAAGATCTATCTACAGGAGACTGGCACAGCAATGGGAAGTAAAATGGCCCCACAGTATGCAAATCTTTTCATGGCCAAGCTTGAAAGTGACTTTTTGTCCACATATCCCATCAGGCCTCTGGCGTACTACCGCTACATTGATGACATTTTAATCATCTGGACGGAGTCTGAGCCACAGCTAAAGATGTTCCATGAACAGTTTAATCAATTTCACCCTACCATCAACTTGACACTCAACTACTCCTGCACTGAAATTAACTTTTTGGACACCATCATTAAGCTGCAGAACAATAAAATAGAGACATCCCTGTATCAGAAGCCAATCGACCGTCCAACATACCGTAAATGGGACAGTTTCCATCCAAAACACATAAAAACTCTATTGTCTACAGCCAAGCCATCAGATACAATCGTATATGTTCCAACCCAATGGATAGGGATGAACACCTGGGTCGCCTCAGAAAGACCTTTTTGAATCAGGGCTACCATCCAAGAACAATTGAAAATCAGATCACAAGAGCCACCAGAATATCAAGGAATCACCTGCTACATTACAAAGCTAAAGAAGAAAATAACCGGGTGCCTCTAGTAGTTACCTACAATCCAAATCTGGAGGTGCTAAGAGGAGCTGCACGGAAATTACAACCTTTACTGCAAAAAGATGCCCGCTTACAATCCATTTTTCCAGACTCCCCACTACTGTGTTTTAGGCAGCCCCCAAATCTAAGAAGCATCATTGTCAGAAGCTCCCTGTCCTCTCCAACAGCTGCAGGTACCTTTCCTTGCAATCAGAAAAAATGTAAAACCTGTCCATTTATAATGACCACGGACAAGATAAAGATCCCCAACTCACATCAGGACTACAAGATCCCAGGTACTTTCAGCTGCGTCACTTCTAAAGTGGTGTACCTAATCATTTGTACTAAATGTCCAACTGGGGGTCTGTATGTGGGGGAGACAGGGCAGAAACTGAGAACAAGGATGAACTCTCATCGCCATACAATAAAAGAAAAAAGAATGGATCTACCTGTGGCAATACATTTCTGTCTCCCAAATCATAACATTATGGACAAGAAATTACTTGTACTAAAAAGTAACTTCAAATCGCAGAAAGACAGGAGAGTCTGGGAATATAAACTGATGACGACCTTTGACACTCTAACTGCAGGAATGGATGTGTCACATGGATTTATGTCTTTTTACATGAACTAAGGAACTTGCCCATCAGACCATGTGGGGGTCATCACAACAGAGACCCTAATCACAGGACAATAAAACATTACTTATCTAAGAACTGGCCCAACATTTATGGACATAACTGTTTATCACTCATGGTAATTCTGCTTCATGCCACCTGTCTTATCCATGGTTTTTTTACCCCTCTTTTTTTTTTTCCTACTATGTTGTGCATAAATATGTGATTCTTCAGAATTTGTTTTAGTCTTTGCCTGATGAAGAGACGTATGTAGTCTCGAAAGCTTGCAATTTGTTATTTTTTATTTTCCCAAGGGTAAGGGAAGAAATTGGACCCCAAAAGTTGTTGTGCAATTTGTCCTGAGTACGCTGATACCCCATATGTGGGGGTAAACGACTGTTTGGGCGCATGGCAGAGCTCGGAAGGGAAGGAGCGCCGTTTGACTTTTCAATGCAAAATTGACTGGAATTGAGATGGGACACCATGTCGAGTTTGGAGAGCCACTGATGCACCTAAACATTAAAACCCCCAAGTGACACCATTTTGGAAAGTAGACCCCCTAAGGAACTCATCTAGATGTGTTTTGAGAGCTTTGAACCCCCCAAGCATTTCACTACAGTTTATAATGCAGAGCCGTGAAAATATATATATATTTTTTCACAAAAATGATTTTTTAGCCCCAGTTGTGTATTTTCACAAGGGTAACACGATAAATTGGACCCCAGCAGTTGTTGTCCAATTTGTCCTGAGTACGCTGATACCCCATATGTGGGGGGAACCACTGTTTGTGCTTATCTAGATGTGTTGTGAGAACTTTGAACCCCCAAGTGTTTCACTACAGTTTATAACACAGAGCCATGAAAATAAAAAAAAATTTTTTTTTCACAAAAATGATTTTTTAGCCCCCAGTTTTGTATTTTCCCAAGGGTAACAGGAGAAATTGGACCCCAAAAGTTGTTGTACAATTTGTCCTGAGTACGCTGATATCCCGTATGTGGGGGGGAACCACTGTTTGTGCGCATGACAGAGCTCGGAAGGGAAGGAGCGCCATTTGGAATGCAGACTTAGATAGATTGGTCTGCAGGCGTCACGTTGCATTTGCAGAGCCCCTGATGTACCCAAACAGTAGAAACCCCCAACAAGTGACCCCATATTGGAAACTAGACCTCCCAAGGAACTTATCTAGATGTGTTGTGAGAACTTTGAACCCCCAAGTGTTTCACTACAGTTTACAACGCAGAGCCGTGAAAATTATAAATCTTTTTTTTTCCCACAAAAATGATTTTTAGCCCCCCAAATTTTTATTTTCTAAGGATAACAAGAGAACTTGGACCACAAAAGTTGTTGTACAATTTTTCCCGAGTACGCTGATGCCCCATATGTTGGGGTAAACCCCTGTTTGGGCGCACGGGAGAGTTCAGAAGGGAAGGAGCACTGTTTTACTTTTTCAACGCAGAATTGGCTGGAATTGAGATCGGACGCCATGTCGCGTTTGGAGAGCCCCTGATGTGCCTAAACAGTGGAAACTCCCCAATTCTACCTGAAACCCTAACCCAAACACACCCCTAACCCTAATCCCAACGGTAACCCTAACCACACCGCTAACCCTGACACACCCCTAACTCTAATCCCAACCCTAATCCCAACCGTAAATGTAATCCAAACCCAAACCCTAACCCTAGCCCTAACGCTAGCCCTAACCCTAACCCTAACCCTAACCCTAATGGGAAAATGGAAATAAATACATTTTTTTAATTTTATTATTTTTCCCTAACTAAGGGGGTGATGAAGGGGGGTTTGATTTACTTTTATAGCGGGTTTTTTAGCGGATTTTTATGATTGGCAGCTGTCACACACTAAAAGACGCTTTTTAT
>NW_027508024.1:0-54164 GCF_051348905.1 Ranitomeya variabilis
AATGGGAGACCCACTTCCTAATAATGTGAACTTTGTTGGTTGTCAGCTTCAACAATGCAATTCTCCACTGCTAGTTCTTCAGCCTCAACACTGACATTCTCCAATGCAGGTTCTTCAGGCTCAACACTGCAATTCACTGCATAGGCAAACAGCATGAGAGTACCAACTTTCTAATAATGGGAACGTTGGTTTCATGGGGCCTTCCAGGACGTCTGTTTTTTGGGATACTGGGGTGCGTCCCAATTTGGAGCAGGCCTTGCATTCAATTCATGGGCAAACTCTAGGAAAGTAAAAAAATCTAATAATGGGAACTTTGGTTTCATGTGGCCATCCACCATGTCTCTTCAAACTGTTTTTGGGGTGCGATAAACTTTGGGGCAGACCAGGCCTTGCATTCAATGCATGGGCAAACAGTATGGCAGTACCAAATAAATAAGAATGGGAACTTTGGTTTCATGTGGCCTTCCAGGATGTCTGTTCAATGGGTTATTGAGGTGCGCCTAAATTTGAGTCATGCCTTGCATTCAATGCGCAGTCAATAATAGTACAGGATACACACTGTTTAATAATGGGAACAACAAAGCCCAGCCAGCTGATGGCTCTCTAAGAATAGGGAGGACACACTGCTGTCCCTTTAAGAAGATTAAAGTCCGCCTAATGGCCCTCCTCCTTTAACAGTCTCACCTTCATAACTGAAACGGGATGTGTCTGATGATGTGTCAAACACCACATGGCCAGCTAAGGTTACATAGTTACATAGTTATTAAGGTTGAATGAAGACTTTAAGTCCATCTAGTCCAACCCATAGCCTAACCTAACATGCTCTAACATGTTGATCCAGAGGAAGAATCCGCGTCTGTTATTATGCTTAAACCTTTTTTCCTCCAGACGTAGAGGATGCCCCCTTGTCCCTGTCTCAGGTCTGTGATTAAAAAGATCATCAGAAAGGTCTTTGTACTGTCCCCTCATATATTTATACATTAACATAAGATCACCCCTTAGTCTTCGTTTTTCCAAACTAAATAGCCCCAAGTGTAATAACCTATCTTGGTATTGCAGACCCCCCAGTCCTCTAATAACCGTGGTCGCTCTTCTCTGCACCCGCTCCAGTTCAGCTATGTCTTTCTTATACACCGGAGACCAGAACTGTGCACAGTATTCTAAGTGTGGTCGCACTAGTGACTTGTATAGAGGTAAAATTATGTTCTCCTCATGAGCATCTATGCCTCTTTTAATGCATCCCATTATTTTATTTGCCTTTGTAGCAGCTGCCTGACACTGGCCACTGAATATGAGTTTGTCATCCACCCATATACCCAGGTCTTTTTCATTGACTGTTTTGCCCAGAGTTTTAGAATTAAGCACATAGTTATACATCTTATTACTTCTACCCAAGTGCATGACCTTACATTTATCCCCATTAAAGCTCATTTGCCATTTATCATCCCAAGCTTCTAGTTTACATAAATCATCCTGTAATATAAAATTGTCCTCCCCTGTATTGATTACCCTGCAGAGTTTAGTGTCATCTGCGAATATTGAAATTCTACTCTGAATGCCCCCTACAAGGTCATTAATAAATATGTTAAAAAGAGGGCCCAATACTGACCCCTGTGGTACTCCACTGCTAACCGCGGCCCAGTCCGAGTGTGCTCCATTAATAACCACCCTTTGTTTCCTATCCCTGAGCCAGCTCTCAACCCACTTACACATATTTTCCCCTATCCCCATTACTCTCATTTTATGTAACAACCTTTTGTGTGGCACCGTATCAAAAGCTTTAGAAAAGTCCATATACACTACATCCACTGGGTTCCCTTGGTCCAGTCCGGAACTTACCTCTTCATAGAAGCTGATCAGATTAGTCTGACAGGAACGGTCCCTAGTAAACCCGTGCTGATACTGGGTCATGAGGCTATTCCTCTTCAGATACTCCAGTATAGCATCCCTTAGGCCATGTTCACACTTTGCGGTTTTTACCGCGGAACCGCCGCGATTTTGATGCTGCGGTTCCGCAGCAGTTTCCATAGCGTTTACATTAACATGCAAACCCTATGGAAACCGCAAACCGCAGTGCACATGCTGCAGGAAAAACCGCGCAGAAACGTAGCAGTTTACAACCCGCAGCATGTCACTTCTTTGTGCAGAATCGCTGCGATTCTGCACCCATAGGAAAGGATTGAACCGCTTACTTCCCGCATGGGGCTGTGCCCACGTTGCGGGAAGTAAGCGGATAATGTGCAGGTGGTACCCAGGGTGGAGGAGAGCAGACTCTCCTCCAGGCCCTGGGAACCATATTTGGGTGTAAAAAAAAGAATTAAAATAAAAAATAATGCTATACTCACCTCTCAGCGCTGCCCGCGGCGTCCGGTCTGGGTTGATGTGCGAACAGGACCTGCGGTGACGTCGCGGTCACATGACCATGATGACGCCGTGGTCACATGACCGTGACGTCACGAAGGGTCCTTCTCGGCACAGCATCTTTGGAAGCGGACCGCCGAGTGCAGCGCCGAGGAGATCGGGACGTCAGAGAGGGTGAGTATAGCCAATTTTTTTATTTTAACATTATACTATTGATGCTGCATATTGCTGCACATGCAGCATCAATAGTATAGGCGGAAACCCGCAGCGGAAACCGCGGAACAAACCGCGATAAATCTGCAGGGATAACCGCAGCGGGTTTGCCCTGCAGATTTATCAATTCCGCTGTGGGAGAACCCGCAGAGCACACCGCAAAGTGTGCACATAGCCTTAGAATGCGCTCCAGGATTTTACCCACAGTAGAGGTGAAGCTTACTGGCCTATAATTTCCGAGTTCAGTTTTTGTCCCCTTTTTGAATATTGGCACCGCATTTGCTATACGCCAGTCCTGTGGTATAGACCCTGTTATTGTGGAGTCTTTAAAGATTAAAAATAATGGTCTATCAATGACTGTACTTAGTTCCTGCAGTACTCAGGGGTGGATCCCATCCGGGCCCGGAGATTTGTCCATTTTAGTGATTTTTAGACGCCGCCGTACTTCCTGCTGGGTTAAGCAGGTGACATTTAATGGGGAATTTTTGTTATCACTGATCATATTGTCGCTATGGGATTTTTTTGTGTTAATACTGATGAAAAAAGTCATTTAGCATATTGGCTTTTTCCTCATCCTCATCCACCATTTCCCCCAGACTATTTTTAAGGGGGCCAACACTTTCATTTTTTAGTTTCTTACTATTTATGTAGTTAAAGAATATTTTGGGATTATTTTTACTCTCTCTGGCAATGAGTCTCTCTGTCTCAATCTTTGCTGCCTTGATTTGCTTTTTACAGAATTTATTTAATTTTCTGTATTTATTTAATGCCTCCTCACTACCTACTTCCTTTAATTCTCTAAATGCTTTCTTTTTGTCCCTTATTGCGCCCCTTACAGCTCTATTTAGCCATATTGGTTTCCTCCTATTTCTAGTATGTTTATTCCCATACGGTATATACTGTGCACAGGTCCTATCCAGGATGCTAATAAACGTCTCCCATTTTCTTTGTGTATTTTTATGTCTCAGGATTAGTGTTGAGCGATACCGTCCGATACTTGAAAGTATCGGTATCGGAAAGTATCGGCCGATACCGGCAAAGTATCGGATCTCACCTATTCCGATACCCATGCAAGTCAATGGGACACCAAGTATCGGACAGTATCCTGATGGTTCCCAGGGTCTGAAGGAGAGGAAACTCTCCTTCAGGCCCTGGGATCCATATTACTGTGTAAAATAAACAATTAAAATAAAAAATATTGATATACTCACCTGTCCGGAGGCCCCTGGACATCACCGCTGGTAACCGGCAGCCTTCTTTGCTTAAAATGAGCGCGTTCAGCACCTTCCATGACGTCACGGCTTCTGGTTGGTCGTGTGCCGCTCATGTGACCACCAGGCGACCAATCACAAGCCGTGACATCATTCTCAGGTCCTAAATTCTTAGGAATTTTTATCCATATTGTCTATGGAGACAATAACATTTCCCAGTGAATGCAAAAATGAAAAATTCATCAAAAACGCTGCGTGTGAACATAGCTCAAGTGGTGGAGGAACATTTTTGTTTTGGGTTATTTATTTTGCCTAATATACAAGTCGTTACCCTGGAAAGGATGTACCTCAACATATTTCCCAGGAAAATCCATTTTGGTTTCATTTTTGTATGTTTTAATGTGCGCCTGTAAAAGTGGCGTAATACTCTGACAACATTGTTCAGAACAGTGACCTGGGAGTCAGAAATGCTTCTAGGGGTCTTCCCCATTATGTTCCCGTGTAATTTGAGAACTGTTCCCATAGATTTCTGATTCCCGGAAAAAACCTCCGGGGGGAGGGGGGGTGTCACGGCAAAAAAACTCAGGTTTCCTAGGCTTATATTGGGCTCGTTGCTCATGTTGAGCACCCAAGCATTCCAATCTGCTCGACCCGAGCAACAAGCACCCGAGCATTTTCTGCTCGCTCATCAGTAGTCCTAATATTTCCGGTACCTGAAAAAAACGGTACCGGAGATGTCAGTGACATATACATTTATTACAGTAATGTAATGGTAAACCCACATGTAAGGGTAAACCTCAAACCCTACAGAATCCCCGAACCACACCAGGAGATAATCTGCAAGGAGGTGAAGAGAATGCTGGACCCCGGGGTGATAGAGGAATCAAGAAGTGGCTGGTCAAGTCCTCGTCCTCGTATCGAAGCCCAATGGCGAGTAGCGATTTTGTAATGACTACTGCAGGCTCAATGAGGTGTCCAGTGTTGACGCGTACCCAATGTCCGGCATGGACGAACTCAAATGGGATGTTATATACCTGGTAACGAGAATCAGGCAGTGTCTCTTGGGAGAAGCAGGAACTCCAACTGTGCGGGTCAACTGCAGGGAAAGGACTCATATGGACTGTGTTTTCTTTGTTTTACCTTTATGCCAGCAAGGCTCGGTTTATTTTGCTGAACCCACCAAGGTTTATGCTATCCACAATAAACCAGCAGGTGATCGTCTACCAGAATGTTTCCTCTGTCTACCTGGGAAAGCAGCTGAGCGTGTCAACCCCTCACAACATGTACAGAAAGCTGCACACACACTGTACTAATTGTATATGTCACTGACATCTATCTATTCTATGTGTGTTATAAATATATTTTTATATCTTTATTTTTATATAGCGCTCACATATTCCGCAGCGCTTTACAGGTTTGCACACATTATCGTCACTGTCCCTGTTACAGTCTGTTACAATCTAAATTCCCTATCAGTATGTCTTTGGAATGTGGGAGGAAACTGGAGTACCCGGAGGAAACCCATGCAAACACGGAGAGAACATACAAACTCTTTGCAGATGTTGTCCTTAGTGGGGCTTGAACCCAGGACTCCAGCGCTGCAAGGCTGCTGTGCTATCCACTGCGCCACCGCGCTGTGTGTATAACCCATATATCTGTATCTATGTGTGTAATCCATCTCTTCTAGACTGTCGGGTCCCAGTGTCATTTTAGAGTACGTGGCTGCTGAATTACCGGCTTTTCTTCTATCTATATAATATTTATACATATATCTGTGTGTGTCACTGACATCTATATATCTATGTGTATACTGTATATCTATTCTAACCTGTCACTCTATGATTTTACTGTATGCAGCACATGAATTGCCGGCTTTTTATCTATCTATCTATTTATCATCTACTTTAAAATACTTTAGTGGCAACACAATTATTACCGATCACGAATCCGAATGTGCCACATTTGTGCCGAATTTGTGTTTGTCGATCGTTTTACAAACATATTAGCACATGTCCTGTCATCACTTCTATCATGGAAATGCCCCTTTGACTAACGTTATCATCCATCCAATAGACTGTATGAGGACATGAGGTCCTGGTGATGGTCGGCCTGGAATCACATGATCACACAAATCCCAGAACACTGCCCCCTATCAGTGGAAATGTGAGAAAATCCAATAATGACACCAAATGCTTGAAGACTTTATCCTGAGCATCAGATTATATAGTTCAATGTATCTTTATAGAGAGAATGAGAAGATAAAAGAAACTGTCAGAAAAGAGTAAATGTGTTATAATGTCATATGATGAGAATTGGAAATGGGAAAAGCTCAGCCAAACCTCTGTAACCACCGGCTGTAATCTAACACCTGGAAATTGCCAGGATGTTATTTCATTCATCCCTATTTCTGCCTCCATCATTATCAGCTGCTTTATAAGAGGCCGATAGTGAGAGAAAAAGTATTGGTTATTCCGCTGCATTGTGACATCATCTCTTACCTTATATGGAAGCGGGCAGTGATGTCACACAGGTGAGTGATGATGTCACAATAGAGCGGAACCTTAAAAACCCTCGGTTCCATCTCACTGGCTCAGACTTGGTATATGTCTGTCTCCTGACAACACTGTACCTAGATCTTCTCCTTGTGAGATTAGCGCTTTACTTGCGATTTACTTGTGGAATAGCGAAACTGTATTAGAGGATACTTCTGGATTTTCCTGAAGATCACTGACTGAGGACTTCTACATCTGGAGGTAAATCTGTTTTGTGTTGTTATTTATGAAACTATTATTATTTATTGTTATAGCGCCATTTTTTCCATGGCGTTTTACATGTGAGGCGGGGTATACATAATAAAAACAAGTACAATAGTCTTGAACAATACAAGTCACAACTGGTACAGGAGGAGTGAGGACCCTGCCCGCGAGGGCTCACAATCTACAAGGGATGGGTGAGAATACAGTAGGCGAGGATAGAGCTGGTCATGCAGCGGTTTGGTCGATCGGTGGTTACTGCAGGTTGTAGGCTTGTCGGAAGAGGTGGGTCTTCAGGTTCTAACTAGAAGCTTTCTTCTCATTATTTTTTCATGTATTCTTGAATTTTGTATGAAAACACTTTTTGCGTTTGTTGCCATTTTCTGACACCCGTAGCGGTTTCTTTTTTCGTGATTTGGGGTTGGGTGAAGGATTATTTTTTGCACCCTGAGCTGTCGTTTTTACTGATACCATGATGGGGAACATGCGATGTTTTGATGAGTAACTCGTCCGGCACAAATCACGGCACAATACAACAGAAAAAACATTTTCATGAATATTTTTATTTACAATTCATGAAACAAATCCAGTCCTCAGTGGCCGGATATAAGAGTAGGAATGGCCGCAAGAAAACCAGGGAGCAAATATCAGTGTCCAGCAATTTACAGGGGGAGGAGGGGAGATTTCCTTTATTAATAAATAGTAGTAATAATAATGGCAGCCAGCGCTCTACCTGTATGGGGCAGGGCGGGCTGCACCAGGGATTATAGCACTGTGTAATATGGCTCCAATGTTATCTTCTCCCCTTCAGATCTCCCTCCTGACTCTGTCTGGTCCAGGACCACAGAGGGGACGTCAGCTCCTGGCTGTCTGGTCCAGGACCACAGAGGGGACATCAGTCACCACCTACATAAGCTGAGAAGAGAACATCAGCGTGCACAGGACCCCGCAGAGCCGGACATCTGTAGAGTGAGTATAATGGCTGCCGCCAGGGTCCATCTTCTTACACTAATTAGATAAGTGGAGGAGGCCGGACCACGGCTGTCAGCACCGACCACTGAGTTAGGCCAGAATTGCACCTGACAACCTCCCGCATTTAACCACTATCATTCGGCTACTTGTTGGCTGATTGTCGGGTGTCTGGTGCCATTAAGGCAGTTCTTACTGCTGGAAAATACTGACCAAATACTGAGCATGTGAACATGGCCTAAAGCTGAAAATTATTTGGTTTAGATCTGAAATAAAACTTGTGTCAGAGTATAATGTAGCCCCCCCCTCATAAAATATGTAGCTCCCCTCATAAAATATAATGCAGCCCCCTCATAGAGTATAATGCATCCCCTCCCATAGAGTATAATGTAGCCCCCTTAAATAAAATAATGTAGCCCCCTCGTAGAATATAATGCAGCCCTCAAATAGAATAATGCAGCCCCCTCATAGAGTAAAATGCAGCCCCTTCATAGGGTATAATGCAGTCCCCTTAAAGAATATAATGTAGCCCCCTCAAATACTATATTGCAGCCCCCCATAGAGTAAAATGCTGCCCCTTCATAGGGTATAATGCAAACTCCCATAGAATATAATGTAGCCCCCTCATATAATATAATGCAGCCCCTCCATAGAATATAATGTAGCCTCTCCATAGAATATAATACAGCCCCACAGTCCTACAGTCTTATGGCCACCAGTACTAACTGATATATATATATATATATATATATATATATATATATATATATATATATCCCACAATCCTCACCTCTCCTCCTCATTCCCCCGCGGTTCCAGACTCTGCTCCAGTCTCAGCAGCTGCACTGCCATCTGCCCGGCACACAGTATGAGGTGACGTCATCACGCACCGGCTGTGGCAGAGGCAGAGGGCAATAATGGAGCAGGGAGTATCATCTGATGCCCTCTCCTCTATTATTGCACCTATGATGCCGATACAGTTGAATGCGGCACATGCTGGGGGCAGCAGCGGTGGAGCAGCAGGCGACAGGAGGAAGGAGACGACTGCTGCGGCTAAAGCCTGTGCCCGCTGCTAAAGAGAAATTAATATTCACTGCTCCCCACGCCCATGGCCAGTCCGACCTGGGCTCTACACACAGAACTGAGGAATAAAATGGTAAAACTCATCTGTTCCTTATACTACAGGTGGAATAATTCTCTACTGCTGGAAGGTTCTCAAAGTTTTACTTGTTGAGCGTTGAAAACTCCAAGTGTAAACTTTGTTCTGGATTAGGAATCTTATTTCCATCGGGAATTCACCAGATATTACTGTAAGTATTCTGAGGTCATAACAAACATTTCCTGCCTAAAAATAAAAGAATAAAATCTGACCGATCTATTGTTCCTTTTAGGGTTGATAAACGACTACAGAGCTGAAATCTTGACAAGAAGATCCCTGTCGATTACTAAGATCCCAGCTGAATTCTGTAGCACTACTAGTGACATCACATTTCTTGGATTTACAAGAAGAGTAAAGTAGTTAGAAGGTAACGATACTTTTCTGTAACATTGAAGTCTAAGTTGCAATGTGTGAACATGATGTGAGGAATAGCGCCATTTCCGGCCATTATATGGCTTGTATGGTATTTTGTATTGTTCTACAATTTTCACCCTACAGTCACTATCTCTAATTTGCATTTGTCTTTGAATCAGTGTCTCCCGCAAAAAAAGTATTTTACCTCTTACCTTAGGTAGCACAGAGCCATGGAGGAAATTATATATCAGTACTGAGCATTGTAGCTGTGAATCCAGCTCTGGTATAAGCTAATGTACCTGCTAGAATCCTGCAGGACAATGATTCTGTGCTTCCTCCTGGCAGTGCTCCTCCTCTGCCTCCTAACTTGTGAAATCTCTGTGCAGAGCAAGACGGATTACAGGAGGTTATTCAGAGTTAATGAGCTCAGGAGACGGGAAAGTGGAGGAATTGACCCATAAGAATAGATTAAAGACGATTTCTCTGATATCATATGTTACAAAGTTTCTTATAATCACTTATACTAGTGATTTATACAATTTGTTGCCGGGCAGTTCCCATGTAAACACTTTCTCGATGTTTTGCGGCTTCATCTTCTCGTCCTTCCATACTACTTATGGTCACTACTTTTTGGCTTTTGCTGTTTATTGTCCTATAACTTTTTTCCATTTGTGGATTATTCTGCAGGACTTCTCGCACACTGAGTGACTTCTGCGTGTTGCTCTGCGCTGTGAGATCTGCGACTATTGTGCGCCGGAAGAGCACGTTACTGAACACTTTTGAGGAGAAACCATGAGTTCTCGGGAATTGAGGCAGCTGATCATGGACAACATTGCATGGATGAACCGGCCAGAAAACCGAAGTAAGTGAACCTTTACAATGTAAGGGGTGTGTGTGGGGGGATTATACCGGGGTCTTTTTGTCGTCACCCCAGTAACAACAGGTTCCACTCTCTAGTTCTTTCCATAAGAGGAGTTAGAAATATTTCTGCCTGTATACTGGGGACAATGTTAGACGGGGAACTAAACTAATAACTCTGGGTATTGTAGTAGTGACGATCGGTGGGGTCCGGACCCTCAGACCAGCACACATCGCTCACAACAGGGGTCAACGTGCTTAGATTATTCTTGGGTGTGTGCAGAGCGGTGTCCCGGCCCAGTAAAAATTTATAGAGAAATAATAGATAGATAATAGATAGATAATAGATGATAGACACATTTGTACCTGTCATTTATGATATTTTCTGTCATTATAATACATGAGTTTTTCCCTTCAGATCAGAGCCCTGTGATCGGAAGACTCAGGTCGTCTCAGACAAGAGGAGGAAGGATTGAAGATGACAGAGATTATTTACCTTCTCCAGAGAGAAGAAGAAGAGTTAGAGACCCATCCAGGCGCTCAGTACGAGAGGAGACCAGACACAGGAGCCGTTCGCCACATAGGCCGCTACCTGACCGTCCCATCTCTCCTGAGCCTTTACCACCGACCACGCGCCCTGACAATCTCAGGCCTGCGGAGGCTTTACCACCGACCACGCTCCCTGACAATCTCAGGCCTGCGGAAGCTTTACCACCGACCACGCTCCCTGACAATCTCAGGCCTGCGGAGGCTTTACCACCGACCACGCTCCCTGACCGTCACAGTTCTGCTGATGCGTCACTACCGAGCAGCAGCAATAACAGGAGTGGTGGAAATGAAGCGGCAACCACCTCCGGGGCCGATCCTCAGCCAAATTTTATTCCACCATCCGTGGGCACAGATGCTGAGAATCAGGCCGGATTAGATTCAGTTGAGGATACAACCCCACCGCAGGCTGCACCCCTGCGGAGGAGAGGACGGCGGAGAGGAATGACAAGGATACGGCAAATAGAACGCCTTCCTACCAGGAGCGCCACAGGCCAGGAGGAGATTCCTTCTTGTGCCATATGCCTAGGTGATTATGAAGTAGGTGAGCAGCTTATTGTGCTGCCCTGCCGACATCTTTTTCATCAGAGCTGCATTACACCATGGCTCCGCCAAAACCGCTACTGTCCTTACTGCCGCCAAAACTGTTTCCAACAGAACAGACAGAGAAGAGCATAAATCCCAACATGTGCTCGTGTATCCATCCCCAATATATATTTATTTCCTTTATTAATGATTTTTACTAAATAAAATGTATATGTTTTTTATACTTATGAAGTCAGCACTCCATTTTTTCAGTTTTCTATGTTACCAGGAGTTTCTTCGTGTACGGCCATATTGATACATTTATAGAGGAACAGTCACACGATGCAACTACTTTTTACCTATTTATGCATCATTTCCGGAATTTTCTAAACTACATCAGTGATATGTCCGCCACTGCATTACAGAATCCATTTAGCTCTAGTGGTCCCCATACTTGCCATTATCCGTTCTGCAATTTCTGGGGCAACACCTCTATTAAATCTGTGGACAGTTTGCTCCAATTACAAAACAAGCACTAAATCTATTGTACTACTTCTAATCTGATTTACTATGCTGCACGTGAGTGTCCATATATATGGGGCTGCATTACACTATAGAGGCTGCCTATGGGGGTGCATTATATTAGGGGCTGCATTACACTATAGAGGCTGCCTATGGGGGTGCATTATATTAGGGGCTGCATTATACTATAGAGGCTGCCTATGGGGGTGCATTATATTAGGGGCTGCATTACACTATAGAGGCTGCCTATGGGGGTGCATTATATTAGGGGCTGCATTATACTATAGAGGCTGCGTTATACTATAGAGGCTGCCTATGGGGGAGCATTATATTACATTATACTAGGGGGTGCATTATATTATAGAAGCTGCCTTTGGAGGTGCATTATATTAGGGGCTGAATTATACTATAGAGGCTGCCTGTGGCGGTGCATTATATTATAGAGGCTGCCTATGGGATGCATTATACTATAAAGGCTGCGTTTGGGGCTGCATTATACTATAAAGGCTGCCTGTGGGGGTGCATTATACTATAGAGGCTGCCTATGGGCCTACATTATACTATAGAGGCTGCCTATGGGGGGGGGGGCATTATATTAGGGGCTGCCTTACACTATAGAGTCTGCATTATACTATAGAGTCTGCCTATGGGGGATGCATTATACTACTGAGTCGGCCTATGGGGGTGCATTATACTATAGAGTCTGCCTATAGAGGCTGCCTATGGCGGGTGCATTATGCTATAGAGGGTGCCTATGGGGGTGCATTATATTAGGGGCTGCATTATACTATAGTCTCCTTATGGGAGGTACATTATACTATAGAGTCTGCCTACGGGGGGTGCATTATACTATGGAGTCTGACTATGGGGGGTGCATTACACTTTAGAGTCTGCCTATGGCGGGTGCATTATGCTATAGAGGCTGCCTATGAGGTTGCATTATACTATAGAAGCTGCCTATGGGGGTGAATTATATTAGGAGCTGAATTATATTATAGAATTGTTATCAATAAAAGATCCAAAAATAATTATGTGCTTAAACATTGGGCTTATTAGCCACATCAGCGCCACCAGTCCTTCCTATTTCTTATATTGTAATCAGCCCCTAATCGCCCGGACCCCCAAAGATCCCGAGATTCTCCGTCAGAACAGAGCTATGGGGGAAGCCATGAATTACGTCCTATGACTGATGTGTGAACACCCGGACAGTACGGGGGGCCGGGGAGGTGACGTGCTGTGGATGGAGACCCCTTTAGGAGCTTGTCACATTGGGGGTGTTAGAGCCCTAGGGGTCTCTGGAGACGTCCTACCTTCTTCGGGCCTCCTCCATTTTCAGTCGGCAATTAGGGGTCTCGTGTTCCTTCTTTGATGGGTGGAGTCTCGTCATGGGGGTCTCGGGACAAGATCCTGCGGGAGCAGCCAGAAAATGGAGGGTTACGGTAACGTAAATGATCGGGCAGACCCCTGTATAAAAGCCGGGAGGTGGGAGCTGTGATGGGGTCACTGCAGCGGGAAAACAGAAGTTTGCAAAAATGTCTGAATTTAAAGGGGCCGTTCCCTTCTGATCTAATGTGCCAGAAAGGTGTTGTGGGGGTCCCACTGATCCCCCAGATGTCAGTCCTCCACAGGCGGATACTTACCGGAGGACACCGGGCTGTCCCCCTGCTGGCTGCCACGGTCCCCACATGGCGGGATGGAGGGGCTCGGAACGGCAGTAATTGGAGGGCGGTGTTTTCGGGACTTGGCTGCAGACAGCAGAAGCATGCGCGCGGAGCGGCTCATGGAGGCCGGGGGAGGGGAGGCCACGCTCTGCAGCTTGTCTCGCAGCTTCTGACTCCTACAGGTACAGACACGACATGAGGGGGCAGAGGATTAAATCCCAGGACCCCCAGAAATAACAGCTCGCAGGTGGCTGAGATTAATCAGAGCTCAGACCAAAGGTGCAGTAACCGCCCTCTCCAGCAAAGCAACGAACCTGAGATCAATGAGTCCGGCTGTACAACACTGTAGAAGAGCTGCAGTGTAAAGAATGGTGGAGGGACAGAGCACCAGAAGGGACGCTGCTGACTGCACCCACAGACCGCGAGATCCCAGGAGCGGGTGAGAATGCGCCCAGCGGGTACGTACCGGGCCTCGGGGTCCTGAGCGTCCAGGGTGGGCTGCTCTCCGGAGTGTAGGGGAGAGACTGGACAGGAGCGGCCGCCCTGTAAGGGAAAAAGAGCAGTGATGGGTAACAGACGGCCTGGAGCTCGACTAACGGCAGCGCTGCCGAGAGCACAACGGAGGGTGGCCGCTGCCGAGAGCACAACGGAGGGTGGCCGCTGCCGAGAGCACAACGGAGGGGGGCCGCTGCCGAGAGCACAACGGAGGGGGGCCGCTGCCGAGAGCACAGCGGAGGGGGGCCGCCGCCGAGAGCACAACGGAGGGGGGCCGCTGCCGAGAGCACAACGGAGGGGGGCCGCTGCTGAGAGCACAACGGAGGGGGACGGAGGATCTACAGTCCCCTGCAGTGGATTCAGTCTCCTCCTACGGAGGGAGATCCATCATCCGGGGTCAGATGTGTCAGCCCCTCTGGAAACAAAAGGCATGCTGGGAGATGTAGTTCCATGATGTCATTAATGAGGGAAGTAGCCGGGTCGTCCTTCCTACACCACACGACGTACCCCAGAGCCTTCGAGCCGCTCCTCATCCTCTTCATCCGGGGTGGAGAGGACGCGGATGAACGACAGACCGAACTGCTCCTGCTTGTTGAAGGGCTGCGTGCAGGTGACACGGTCCCACTTCTCCAGGGCGGCTCCTGCGAGGAAGTCTCCTGCCGAGGGGAGTCTGCTCTACAGAAAAACCTGCAGTCCCCCCAGAGCAGCACACACTCCAGTCACCTCCGGAGCTGCATCCACAGAAATTATTCATATACTCCAGCCACCACCAGAGCTGCATCCACAGAAAATATTCATATACTCCAGTCACCAGAGCTGCATCCACAGATAATATTCATATACTCCAGCCACCTCCGGAGCTGCATCCACAGAAAATATTCATATACTCCAGGTCTTTTATTAAATAAAATAAAAATACTTTACATGACAATAACCAAGATACAGTACAAATAAAACACCACAGAACAAAACATAAGAACAAAGCTCCAATCAGACGACAACAAACGACAAAAATCACAAAGAAATAAACCAGAAATGAAACCAAAATGGAGAAAGTTCATGACCCCTGTAAAAATTTTACATAATAAATAGTATAAAATCATATAAGACCCCCGGCCCAGCTTCATTCATACTACTATATACAACCCCAACTACATTCACACCGTCCTATATACAATATTATATACATATATACACTATAAACACATTATACTAAACCGAACATTATACAACACTGCAAACACAACAAAACCCTACCGGTCCCACTGCCTTACCTTACAGCCCCCCCCTTACACCACCACATTCACCCCACCTAAATACAATACAGTGTACAAGATTAACATTAACACATTTTTTTTTTTTTTTTTTTTCTCTTTTTACTATTTTTTTTTCCTTTTTTAATATATTAATATACACACAGCTACTCTAACTATCCCGCCACCCCTGATCCAGCTCTGGCCACAAAGTTCAGGAATTATCCGAGCTAGGATCAGGCCCCAAAGTTTTTCCCCAGGCGGGGCCTGGGCCAGGCCAGATCAGTCTCTTATCACCGCCGTTGAACCCCCCAATCCCCCCGCCCAACCTAACTAAGACCCTCTATTATACACACTATATACAATATATACAATACACTATATACAATATATACATAAACCAACATCACAGAACACAACCTACATACTCACCACCCAAGGCTCAAGTTCGATGCCTGCAAACCTTCTATTCAAGGAACAGAGATACAAAACAAAAATCTAGGGTGTAAAGATATCAGCCCACCACCAGGATATAGGAGCGCTAACGGACTAAGGCACCCCGAAGGAGAAACCCCTCCAGAGATGGGCCGCCCTCCGGGCACCCAGTCTTTCGCACTCCAGAGAACGCACCTTCACCAGGGCACCTAGGATGCTGCTACCAACTTCATCTACACGGAGGATTTTACTCTGCGTCGTAACTAAAACTCGTGCGTTCCACGTGAAGTACCTGACCACTGCGCTGACTAAGAATAAAGTGGCTCGGTCCCTTCTCCCGAGGTCTCTGAACGCTCCATAGGCCCACTCGGCATAGGACAGAGTGGCCAGCCGCGGCCAACCAATGGAAGCGCCCACCCTGTTGTACACCTCTGTATTAAAGGGACAATGAAGCAGGAAGTGCTCCATGCTTTCCAGCATGGTAGCGCAATCCTCACGGGGACAATTCCTGTCCACGGAGCTCCTGTGCTTCAAATTGTCCCTCACATACAACTTACCTTGGAAGCAGCGCCAAGTCAAGTCCCAATACTTCTTGGGGATCCTACTAGAATTTAACAAACTTAACCCAACCTCTAGATCCCGACTCGGGCAGTCCCTGAGGACCAATGGTCTCTGAAAATGCGAAAGCAAGACCCGCATGTCGAGGAGTTTCCTCGGGAGGGACCTCACTTCCCACATTCCCAGACCCCACCGGCGCATCATTTTCAGAACCGGGGTAACATAAGCCGGGAGATGCCCGTGCGGTGTGCGAAGATCCTTCAATCTTCCCCCTGTCTCCCATTCCTGGAAGAAAGGCTGAAACCATCCTTTGCAGGAGAATACCCACGGAGGAGCCCTCTCTTTCCAGAGGTTTGCCACGTTAACTTTCAAAAAGGTGTTCACTAGAAACACCACGGGGTTTACCATATTCAACCCCCCTAGTCTCCTCGTGCGATAAGTGACCTCCCGTTTGACTAGGTTTAGTCTATTCCCCCATAACATCTGGAAGAACAGACTGTAGACCCGTGTCCAGAGAGGCTCCGGCAAGACACAGACGCTGCCCAGGTAGATTAACAAGGGGAGCAGGAAAGCTTTGCACAGGTCAACCCTTTCACTCAGGGTCAAAGACCAACCCTTCCATTGGTCCACTTTTTGGACGACACCCTTGATTCTGCCTTCCCAGTTTTTCGTGGGGTAATCACCCTGGCCAAATTCGATGCCTAGGACTTTGGCATGTTCTTGGGGTTCGGGGAGGGTGTCCGTAAGATCAAACGTGGGATCCCCGCCTCCCAGCCAGAGACTCTCACACTTGTCCTGGTTGACCTTGGACCCGGATGCCTCCGAGTAGCTCTCCACTTCTGACATCACCACCATCGCCTCCTCTTGCGAAGAAACAAAGACAGTAACGTCGTCCGCGTAGGCCACTACCCTCAGGATAGCCTCTGGCGCCAACCCGCCCATCCTCACCCCCGCCAACGGTCCACAATCAACCCTTCTGAGGAAGGGATCGATCGCAAACGCGTAAAGCAAAGGACTAAGAGGGCAGCCCTGGCGGACACCAGATCCCACCCCGAAAGGTTGTCCAATCCACCCGTTTACCAGAGCGAAAGTCTCAGCCCCTGCGTACAAGGTCTTAAGCCAGTCCACAAACCCTCCAGGCAGACCATACCTCAAAAGAGTGGACCAGAGGTACTCGTGGTTGACCCGATCAAAGGCTTTTGCCTGATCCAGGGTCAGCAAGAACCCCTTCCAAAGGCCCGCCCTGCCTTGCTCCACGGCCTCTCGGACACCCAGAACAGCACTGAAAGTGCTACGGCCAGGAACGCAACAGTGCTGGGCCTCCGAAAGGAGCCGCGGTGCAAACTTCACCAGCCTATTGAAGAGTATCTTAGCCAAAACCTTCCTGTCCACATTGAGAAGTGATATGGGACGCCAATTCTCAATGCGTGACGGATCCTTACCCTTTGACAAAATGATCAAAGCCAACCTCCTTAATGATCTCGGCAGAGTGCCCGAGGAGAGACACTCATTAAACACCTGAGTCAAGAGGGGGACCAAGGAGTCCCTAAAGGTCTTAAAGAACTCGGACGTTAAGCCATCCGGACCTGGCGATTTTTTGGGCCGGAGCCCATCGATCGCCAGTCTCACTTCCTCTTCTTTGATCGCTTCTGCCAAACCGCCAAGCGAGAGGTCAGCCCCTGGCTCAGGAACAGCTTCAGCCAGGAAAGCCGACATCCTGTCACGATCCAGTTCCTTCCTTCCCAAGAGGTGCGAGTAGTATGAACTGACGACCTCCAAGATCCCTGATCTGGACCTTCTCAGGGATCCCGTACTGTCCATCAGCCCTGTCACTATCTTACTATTCACTGACATCTTGCAGCTTCTGTAAGGGTCGGGCGAGTAGTACTTCCCGTAGTCCCTCTCAAAAACCAAAGATGCGTGCCTATCGTACTGACACCTCTTTAGCAAGGATTTCACACTGGAGATCGCCTCGCGGCTACCCCCAGTCGAGACCAGTTGCTCGAGTTTCCTCCTCAGGCTCTGATACAGGCGATCCCTGTTCAGGCTTCTGAGGTTCGAGAGTTGCCGGAAGAATCTCGCCACCCGATGTTTGAACATCTCCCACCACTCAGACTTAGTGTTACTTAGGCCCAGCAGCGGTACCTGGCTCTGAAGAAATTCCTCAAAGGACCGTCTTACAGCTTCTTCCTCAAGGAGTGACGAATTCAGCTTCCAATAACCTCTTCCCATCCGAGGAGTCTCTGTAACGCTCAGAGAAAACATAATCAAACAGTGATCGGAAAATTCCACCTCCACAACCGACAAAGGCGAGGAGACGGCATCCTCCTTCAAATAAAACCTGTCTAACCTAGACCTGCACTGACTACCTCTAAAAAAGGTGAACCCCGCGTGGCCTGTGTTGTGCCGGATGTGGACATCCACCAGGCGTGCCTCACTTACTATCCTATTTAGCGCGACGCAATCGTAAGCCAGCCGGTCTCCGGAACCTCCTCTATCACAGGGTCTCGTGACGTTGTTGAAATCCCCTCCAAAGACCACCTGCCGACTCGAAAATAAGAAAGGTTTGATCTTCATGAAGAGACACTTGCGGTCCCACTTGGACTGGGGACCGTAGATGTTAATGAGCCGAAGCTCCTGTCCCCCCATGGAGACATCTAGGATCAAGCATCTCCCCATTTCTAACTCGATCAATCGTCTGCATTCAACCGCTGCGGTCTTAAAAAGGACCGCCACCCCGCTATACGGCTCGGCCGCAAGAGACCAGTAGGAGGGCCCGTGCCTCCACTCCCGCCTTGCTTTATGCATGGTTGATAGGTCGGTCAACCTGGTCTCCTGCAAAAACAAAATGTCGGCGTCAAGTTGGCCGAGAAAATGAAAGGCCGTGTACCTTGCCACATCTGACTTTATGCTGGCAACATTAATGGTTGCCAGCGTCAACGGGGTGGGTGCCGCCATCATGATTGATTGAATTAGATAGCCTTTTTCTTCCCACCTCCAACAGTTTCACCCTCTTCCTCTGACAATGATGAGTTTTTAGTTCGCTTAAGACAAACAGACTCATCCATTCTCTCCTTACATACACTCTGGCCCTTGTCTGGTGGTCCTGAGGTAGTCCCCCTCCCAGAAGGCTTTGTATTTGCCCCCTGAGAAGAAGACCCAGCGACCTCCTGAGCCCCAACAACGTTGTCCGCAACCTCCGGCCCCGGGTCCCCATCGCCCCCCTCTGGAGGGGAGTCCTGGAGGGCCCGGAACCGGTTAGAGAGATCCACCAGAGGGGGGGCGGCTGGACCTTCCAATGGCACCTGGATCAGGGCTACGGAGTCAGAGGGGTCGCACTCCAAGGAGGAGGCTCGAGGCCCGGACCCCCTCTTATCCTTAGTTGTTTTCCTGTTACCCTTTTTCTTTTGCTGTGACCACTCCCCCTCTCCCTCATCCAGACTGTCACCGGATGAAGGTTCCTGGGCAGACATGGCGTCCTTTTGCTCCTCCCTTTCAAGTCTCTTGACTTCCTCGCTCAATTCGCCGTCTTTAGGATCCTCAGCTGCAAGTGAAGCACCCGGGTCAGAGTTTAGGGTCATTACTCCCTGCCCCCTGTTCCCACGGCGCTGCTGCTGCCGCCTGATATTGGATGGCGGCAGCCTGCTCCTCACCGGTTCCCTGCCTCCTCCGCCTCTGCTGGTCCCTTCACCGGCGAGATTAGTCCCGGCTTTCGCCTGTCCCGCACTCGCCGCTTTCAGGACCGCATTGGCAAAGGAACGCGGACAGCGACTGAACGGGTGACCGAGGTCACCACACAGGTTACACCTAATCCTGCCACAGGTAGCAGCGAGATGGCCGAGGTCCCCACACAGTGCGCATTTCTGGGTGGTACACTGCGCACTGAAGTGTGTGGGGCTGCCGCACCTGTGACAGACCTTAGGCTGCCCCCGGTAGAAAATCAAGATCCTGTCCCTCCCCAAAAATGTTGAGGAAGGGATATGGGTAACGGTGTTTCCTGAAACCTTCAATTTCACCATGAAGGTCCAGGCTCCTGACCAGATACCATGCTCATCGAGGGTCTTCTCGGGAATACCGATGATGTCGCCATATCGTCCAACCCAGGTGGAGATGTCGACACAGGAAAGTGACTCGTTACTGGTCAAAACGGTCACCTTCCTGACCGAGTTCTGGCGGGATATTGCTTCAGCGAGGAAACCCTGCCATTCGGGGCGACCCCGAGCCAGCTCATGGCGAGACCAGAAAAGCTCAAGGCCCTCCGGTCTCACGAAGCTGACATCGAAGTAGGAGGTCCCATAGGGATGGATCAAGGCAAAGATGTCATATGCCACGAAGCCCATCCCCAGCAGGAGCTCAGCAACCTTTGACCGATCAGGACAGGCATCCTTGCTTACCCACTGGAGACGGGCCACGTTCCTACGGTTACTCCTCTGCCCCGGTGTCGGCAGAGACCAGACAGTCTCTGCCCCTCTATCTCGGAAGGCGGAAAGACCGTGTCTCTCTATCCAGAAAGACAGATCAACCTCCCTCCCCTCTACATTGATGGAACTCTCCCCTCTCCTCAGGGCGTCCAGGAAGCGCTGTTGCAAGTCACCATCCTCAGGGTCACCAGACAAGGGCGCACTACTACCCCCAGCAGTGACAGCTCCTGAATAGCTTGGGGCTGAAGACCCCGCCACCGCTGGGGAGGCAGCGGGACCACTACCTGCTTCCCCTCCACCAACACCAGTAATGTTCTCCTCATTCACTCCACCACCACCACTATTCCCATCATTTGCAACATCACTACTGCTATCATTCACTCCACTACTACTCCCATCATTTGCAACATCACTACTCCCATCATTTACTCCACCACTGCTCCCATCATTCATTCCACCACTATTCCCACCATTCACTCCACCACTACTCCCATCATTCACTCCACTACTACTCCCATCATTTCCTGCACAGCTGCTTTCATTCTTCTTACCATTGCCACCACTTCCCGTCACTTTTTTTCCAGTATTCACACCACTATTTGTAAAACTGTTCTCTGCACCTTCCACAGTAACATCCATTTTCTCCTCACTTGTGTCTGCTGGCTTCTTTGCACTCACACCTGCTGGACCGGGGGAGGGGTGCAGCACCACACCTGTTTTCCCTTGATTGGTGCTGGCTCTCTGTTGTGTCTCTGGAGCGCCTTGCCCCCCTACTGCAGCAGTTTGTATTTTATTATTCTGGGCCTGCTGCTTGTTGGGGGGCGCCGCCTGCCCCGCACCCACAGCCTTCGGGGTCCCGGTGTCACATTTGGGTGCTGGAGCAATCTGTCCTCCCGTCGCAGCAGGGCGCCCAGTGTTCCCTGCAGATGATGTTTCCTGCTTTTTTTTTCCTTTTTGGACTCGCTGCTCCCCTATTGCAGCCGCGTGCCTCTTCTCTGTTGAGGCGCACTGCGCCCCTGTCACAACAGTGCGCCCCCCTTTCGCCGCACCAAGTTTCTCGGACCTGCCCCCCACAGCCCCGGCGTCGGCCGGCTCAGCCGTAGCGAGCAGGGATGGAGTCTGCCCACACCGTCCCCCTTTCGCAACGGCGTGGACATCCCCCTCGCCCCCCTCAGCCCCGGTGATAACCGGCTTAGCCGCAGAGGGCAGGGAGGGAAACTCCTCGGGGTCCCCTATGTCCGGCGCCGTGAGTACCTCCACAGCCTCGCCCCCTGCACTGTTCCCCGCACAGACGGCAGCACCGCCGGACGTCCTCCTCCTCTCCCCACCTTGCCTATGCCCCGGACCCACTGCAGAGCCCGTGCCTTTAGGTTTGGTGGGGTTTACACAGGAGGTGGTAGGTGTAACATCATCCATCAGTACATATCTGTAACTCACCACCTCCCGTGCGGTCTCCTTCGTTTTCTTCTTCCTCTTCTTTGTTTCCTCTGCTGGCTCGTCCTCACCAAAGGAGAAGCGGTCCAGGTTCACTGGAGACTCCAGCTGTCGGATCTCCTGTAGCAGACCGCCCTCCTCTTCCTCCGCTGACGCTCCAGCCTGTGCTGTCGGAGTCCTCTGCCGTGCCCGGAGGCCGCTTCCCTGTTGTCGGCTCTGCGACTCACTCTCCCGGCTGGTTCCAGCTTGTAGGACTCCAGTCACAGCCACCTCGTCGTCCTCCTCCTCCTCGTCGCTTAGGACGCCGGCTGGCGGCTCTCCTGAGGTATTTAACCCCTTCATTTCTGAGAACCGCCGCTGGTTCTTAAACCTCTCCAGGAAGGGACCTGCGCTTTTCTCAATCCCCTCCCGGAGGAGCACTAACCGGGCCACCTCATCTCTGAGGGCTCTCAACCTCTGGGAGGTCACGGGTTTCTCCTTGCTAGAGGCTCGGGTGTTCAGGATCCGTGCCTCCTGCAGCTTCTCCTTCAGCCCGGTCAGTGCTTTGCCGGCGTCCTCATACTCACGTAGCATGGCGACCACTCGGGAGGAGAAGGTACTCGTGGACTCGCCGGAGCTCCTCTCCCCCCAGGATGTTCCTGGGCTCTCCTTCCTGGGGCCTGGGGTGCCCCTGTCTCCCTCTCTGGGCGGACGATGAGCCGTCTCAGGGTTGGAGTAGGTGGGTAAGGTTTTCTTCACCCGTCCTGACCTCCTCAGTCCCTCTTGGGCCGGTTGCTGCTGCTGCTGCTCTCTGTCCCCCGCCGGCACAGACCGGGGAACAGAAGCCTGGGAAGCCATGCCGGCCTCCCAGGAAGCCTGCCTCTCCCTGGGGAGAAGAGAGGCAGACTCTGGGCCTCCTGCTGGAAGTGCTGGAGCTCACAAGACAGGTGCTGCTTCTAGCAGGGTGTGACTGATTGTGGGCACCTGCCCTCCAGCCACCTCCAGGGCTGCATCCACAGATAATATTCATATACTCCAGCCACCTCCAGAGCTGCATCCACTGAAAATATGCATATACTCCAGCCACCTCCAGAGCTGCAGTCTGTAAATTCACACATTATGCTCCACTCACATCTACAGTGGCATGTAACCGTTTATCCCCTGCTGGTCAGAATCACTGTTATTGTGAACAGTGAAGAGAGCTGAAGATGAAATGATCTGTAAAAGGCCTAAAGTTACAGATGTCGCCTCTCCTTGGTGTTTTAGGCAATAAAAATATATATTTTTTTCATCGTTTACATTTTAAAAATTACAAAAAGGAAAATGAGCAGATGAAAAAGTTTGTGCACCCTGCATGGTTAGTACAAGTATCAGCCTGTAAACGCTTTCTGTATCCAGACACGAGTCTTTCAGTTCTTGTGTGAGGGATTTTCCTCCGTTCTTCCTTGTAGAATTCCTCCAGTTCTGTGAGATTCCTGGGGCGTTTTGCTTCCTCTGCTATTTTGAGGTTTCGCCACAGATTTTCAATGATGCTGAGATCAGGGGACTGTGAGGGCCATTGTAAAACCTTCAGTTTGCCCCTTTTCAGGTCTATTGTGGATTGTGACGTGTGTTTAGGACCATTCTCCATATGTAGCAGCCATCCTCTTCCTCTTTTCACCTTCAGCTTTTTTACAGATGTTTTTTTCAAGAATTTGTTGAAATTTCATTGAATCCATTCTTCACTCTACCCTTGAAATTTTCCCCAAGCTATTGGCTGCAACACAGTGCAAAGAATGATCCTCCCCCATGCTTAATGGTTGGCGAGATGTTATTTTCCTGACATTCTGTGCCCTTTTTTCTCCACCTTTTATCATTGTGGCCACAGAGTTCTATTTTATCCTCATCGGTCCACAGGACTTGTTTCCAAAATGCATCAGGCTTGTTTAGATGTTCTTTGCAGACTTCTAAAGCTGAATTCCATTGATTGGATGCAGGAGAGGTTTTCCCCTGATGACTCTTCCATGAAGGTCATATTTGTGCAGGTGTCTCTGAACAGTAGAACAATGTACCACAACTCCAGAGTCTGCTCAATCTTTCTGAAGGTCTTTTGCAGCCAAGTGGGAGTTCTGATTTGCTTCTCTACCAATCCTATGAGCAGCTCTTGATGAAATTTTCCTTGGTCTTCCAGACCTTATCTTGACCTCCACTGTTTCTGGTAACTGCCATTTTTTAACTACATTACTAAATGAGGAAAAGGCAACATGGAAACGCTTTTCTATCTTCTTATAGCCTTCTCCTGCTTTGTGGGCTCCACCATTTTCCTTTTCAGAATGCTAGGCAGCCGCTTAGAAGAATTCAAAGCTGCTGTTTTTTGGTTAGAGGAGGCTGGGTTTTTATAAAGCTGGGAAATTTCCATCATCGGCCTTTCCTAACAATTATAGTGAAGAAGCCATAACCTTAACAGGCTAATTAAGGTCTGAAACCTGGGTCAAAGTTATCTGAGCACACATATATCCAAGGGTGCACAAACCTTGGCATCAGCCAGTTGTCCTTTAAGTAATTTTGAAAATCTAAAAGATGAAATTACTGTATATACTCGAGTATAAGCCGAGATTTTCAGCCCACTTTTTTTGGCTGAAAGTAACCCTCTCGGCTTATACTCGAGTCATACCCAAGGGTCGGCAGGGGAGGGGGAGCGGAGCTTTGTAATAATACTGCTCCTGGCACGGTCCCTGCACGTTTTTTTCCCCCCCGACAGCTTGTTTCTGTAGTGAGCGGTCACATGGTACCGCTCACTACAGTAATGAATATGGACCCGACTCCACTCCCATAGGGGTGGAGCCGCATATTCATTACTGTAATGAGGGGTACCATGTGAAAGCTCACTACAGGAAGAAGCTGCCGGGGTACAGACGTGCAGGGACCGCGCCAGGAGCAGGTGATATAACGCAGTGCGCTATATTCACCTGCTCCCCGTTCCACCGTCGGCGCCGCTGCCTCCTCTACACTGACACTCAGGTCAGAGGGTGCGGTGACGCAATTAGTGCGCGCCGCCCTCTGCCTGAACATCAGTGCACAGGATGGGGAAGACACAGCGGCGGTCGGCGGTGGAATGGGGAGCAGGTGAATATAGCAAGTGCCGAGGGCCTGAGAGGTGAGTATGCGATTTTTTTATTCTTTTAATCGCAGCAACAGCATATGGGGCAAATGTCTGTATGGAGCATCTTATGGGGCCATAATCCACATTTGTGCAGCATTGTATGGGGCATATTTTAATATGGAGCATCTTATGGGGCCATCATGAACTGTATGGAGCATTATATGGGGCTCCTGATTTAATATGGACATTCAAAAACACTTAACCTACTGATGTCTCAATTAATTTTACTTTTATTGGTATCTATTTTTATTTTTGACATTTACCAGTAGCTGCTGCATTTCACATCCCAGGCTTATACTCGAGTCAATAAGTTTTCCCAGTGTTGGCTTATACTCAAGTACATACGAGATATAGATAGATAGATAGAATTTTCCTTCTCACCCCAAATGGGGGTGGTCTTTGTTGTCCTTCCTCATTCTCGAGTCCTCCTGGGAGTTTGAGGGTTCTGCGCAGGATCTTAGCTGTTCCCAGCATTGCGCTTTTCTGGACAGAGCTCAGATGTTGCTCCTGGGATCTGTTGCAGCCATCCTTCCTCTTAGGGGTCACTGCTCCACGTGCTACGATCACCACTGGAATCACTGTTGCCTCCACACCTTCTCCAGTTCTCCTCTGAGGCCCTGGTGTTTCTCCAGCTTCTCATATTCCTTCTTTCTGATGTTGCTGCCTCATCTATTATCATTGCTGTCCTCTGCTCCTTGTCTACTATCACGTCTGGTTGGTTAGCCAACACCTGCTTATCCATCTGGATCTTTAGATCCCACAGGATTTTAGCCCCTTCATTCTCCACCATTTCTCTGGGGTCTCCCACCTGGACTTAGCCCATACGCTGTGCAGATGTTCCTGTATACAATTCCCGCTCCTTGGTTGTGGCGTTCGGTAGACGCTGTTCCTGCATTTCGCATCCTGCCATTGTGTGTTGGACGATTTCTGAGGTTTCTTTGCATAGTCTGCACCTTGGGTCTTGTCTTGTAGATTCCGGCTTCTATGGATCTGGTCCTTGGTGCTCGCTCTTTTGCCGCTATGATCAGTGCCTCTGTCTCGGAGTCCAGCTTTCTCCAGCCATTGGTAGGATTTCTCCATGTCAGCCGCCTCCATTATCTGTCGATGGTACGTCCCATGCAGCGGCTTGTCTTGCCATGGTGCTTCATGGTCCTGCTCCTTCCAGATCTGTTGCTGCCTTAGGCTCTCTCAGCATCTCATCGTTTGGAGCCATTCTCCTGCTGTATTCCTGGATACTCCTGGTTTCATCCGTGATGGTGGCTTGGATGCTTATCAGGCCTCGACCACCCTCCTTTCTGCTGGCGTACAATCTTTGGGTGTTAGACTTAGGGTGGAGACCTCCATGCATTGTGAGGAGCTCTCGTGTCTTTTGGCCAGCACTGTTCACAATAACAGTAATTTTGACCAGGGGTGCACAAACTTTTACATGTTGCTGTACTACAGTCACACCTAAAGCTGCAATAAATAAAAAATTACATTTTCTGCACCAGCCACATCTAGAGCTGTTGTCACCATTTTCCTTTACCCTCTTTGAACATCCGGACCCCTCTGTGGTTCTTCATCAGTCTGGCGTCTGCCGGTGGCATCAGCGTGGTCGTGGGGAGGAGAGTGGTGAACCCCTTATCCAGAGTCCAGATGGAACGTCCCACGTCGATCTGTAGGAAGGCCGAACCACTGTTTCCTGTTCACGGGGGCGGACACAACACATGAGAGCAGAGACACCCAGTCACACACAAGCTGGAACACCAAGATCTGCTCCAACTGCGGCACCTATATCAATGTAGCCGATGTGACAGGCTCGATCCAACTGTAACTCCACCCGGAGCTGCCGGCTGCGGTCCCGGGGACAGCTGAGCCACGCTGGGTGAGGTTGTCTATCAGGAGATTCTCCACCGGATGTTTTGGGCCTTGCAACAGGTGGAAAGAGAAGTGTGTAACCTGCACGTCGAGGCTCCTGCAATACAAATAGGAGAGCAGAACGTCGGGGCCACGTGAAGACCGAAACTGGGATCATAAACACAAAAGAAATGCTGTCACAGCAGGCAGTAAAGCGAGCGGGTAATCCGCCTGCAGTGTATGTGCCGCCATCTAGTGGCCAAAGGTAACACACACAAGAAGATGGAAATATTAGGGGGGTTTTGCTCAATTAAAAAACAAAAAAATAAATGAAGCAACAAGTGAGTTGTGTGAGCCCGAGAGACCGAGGTTTAGCCCTAAAAATAAGAATTGTAGAATAAACAAATCATGGACACGTCGGGCGCGGCCTCAGGAGCTGCAGAGGTCAGCTGTGCTACACTGCCGGCATCCGCCTGTACCAGGAGCAGCTCCCGGCCCACTGACATTAGGGCGACCACAATCCCGGCGGGGGAGACAGCGCGCCATGTTGTGCTCACAGTCACTACGGGCAGCCGTACACTGGGGGGGGGGAGGGCGGCGACCGCGCACTCTGGGGGGGGAGGGCAGGGACCGCACTCTGGGGGGGGGGGGGGCAGGGACCGCACTCTGGGGGGGGGGCAGGGACCGCACTCTGGGGGGGGGGCAGGGACCGCACTCTGGGGGGGGGGGGGGCAGGGACCGCACTCTGGGGGGGGGGCAGCGACCGTGCACTCTGGGGGGGGGGCAGGGACCGCACTCTGGGGGGGGGGCAGGGACCGCGCACTCTGGGGGGGGGGCAGGGACCGCACTCTGGGGGGGGGGGGCAGGGACCGCACTCTGGGGGGGGGGGCAGGGACCGCACTCTGGGGGGGGGGGCAGGGACCGCGCACTCGGCGCCATGATGCAGAACACGGTCCGGCTGATTGTACAATGAATTGGTCTCCAGCAAAGTAACGCACAGAAAACGCCATTCACACCTCGGTATTCGGTAACAAGGTGAACCGGCCTGGGTGTACCAACATGGCAGCGTCTACACTGGAGTTGATTTCTTGAGGGGGAGGAGTGATTCCTTGGATCATGACATCACCGGAAAGGGCGGAGCCTCCTTCAGTCCAATGAAGATCCGATAACAGGAAGCTGCTGGTGGAGAAGAAGAGAAGTGAGGAGAGGACCGAGGGGCTGCAGCACGGAGCCGTGTGAGGAGAGGACCGAGGGGCCGCAGCATGGAGCCGTGTGAGCAGAGGACCGAGGGGCCGCAGCATGGAGCCGTGTGAGGAGAGGACCGAGGAGCTGCAGCATGGAGCCATGTGAGGAGAGGACCGAGGAGCTGCAGCATGGAGCCGTGTGAGGAGAGGACCGAGGGGCTGCAGCACGGAGCCGTGTGAGGAGAGGACCGAGGGGCTGCAGCATGGAGCCGTGTGAGGAGAGGACCGAGGAGCTGCAGCATGGAGCCGTGTGAGGAGAGGACCGAGGGGCCGCAGCATGGAGCCGTGTGAGGAGAGGACCGAGGGGCTGCAGCATGGAGCCGTGTGAGGAGAGGACCGAGGGGCTGCAGCACGGAGCCAGTGTGAGGAGAGGACCGAGGGGCTGCGGCATGGAGCCGTGTGAGGAGAGGACCGAGGGGCCGCAGCACGGAGCCAGTGTGAGGAGAGGACCGAGGGGCTGCAGCATGGAGTCGTGTGAGGAGAGGACCGAGGGGCTGCAGCATGGAGCCGTGTGAGGAGAGGACCGAGGGGCTGCGGCATGGAGCCGTGTGAGGAGAGGACCGAGGGGCCGCAGCACGGAGCCAGTGTGAGGAGAGGACCGAGGGGCTGCAGCATGGAGTCGTGTGAGGAGAGGACCGAGGGGCTGCAGCATGGAGCCGTGTGAGGAGAGGACCGAGGAGCTGCAGCATGGAGCCCTGTGAGGAGAGGACCGAGGGGCTGCAGCATGGAGTCGTGTAAAGAGAGGACCGAGGAGCTGCAGCATGGAGCCGTGTGAGGAGAGGACCTGCAGCATGGAGCCGTGTGAGGAGAGGACCGAGGGGCTGCAGCATGGAGCCGTGTGAGGAGAGGACCGAGGGGCTGCGGCATGGAGCCGTGTGAGGAGAGGACCGAGGGGCCGCAGCACGGAGCCAGTGTGAGGAGAGGACCGAGGGGCTGCAGCATGGAGTCGTGTGAGGAGAGGACCGAGGGGCTGCAGCATGGAGCCGTGTGAGGAGAGGACCGAGGAGCTGCAGCATGGAGCCCTGTGAGGAGAGGACCGAGGGGCTGCAGCATGGAGTCGTGTGAAGAGAGGACCGAGGAGCTGCAGCATGGAGCCGTGTGAGGAGAGGACCGAGGGGCTGCAGCATGGAGCCGTGTGAGGAGAGGACCGAGGGGCTGCAGCATGGAGCCCTGTGAGGAGAGGACCGAGGGGCTGCAGCATGGAGTCGTGTGAGGAGAGGACCGAGGAGCTGCAGCATGGAGTCGTGTGAGGAGAGGACCGAGGGGCCGCAGCACGGAGCCGTGTGAGGAGAGGACCGAGGGGCCGCAGCACGGAGCCGTGTGAGGAGAGGATCGAGGAGCTGCAGCATGGAGCCGTGTGAGGAGAGGACCGAGGAGCCACAGCACGGAGCCGTGTGAGGAGAGGACCGAGGGGCCGCAGCATGGAGCCGTGTGAGGAGAGGACCGAGGGGCCGCAGCATGGAGCCGTGTGAGGAGAGGACCGAGGGGCCGCAGCACGGAGCCGTGTGAGGAGAGGACCGAGGGGCCGCAGCACGGAGCCGTGTGAGGAGAGGATCGAGGAGCTGCAGCATGGAGCCGTGTGAGGAGAGGACCGAGGAGCCACAACACGGAGCCGTGTGAGGAGAGGACCGAGGGGCCGCAGCATGGAGCCGTGTGAGGAGAGGACCGAGGGGCCGCAGCATGGAGCCGTGTGAGGAGAGGACCGAGGGGCCGCAGCATGGAGCCGTGTGAGGAGAGGACCGAGGAGCCGCAGCACGGAGCCGTGTGAGGAGAGGACCGAGGGGCTGCAGCACGGAGCCGTGTGAGGAGAGGACCGAGGGGCTGCAGCATGGAGCCGTGTGAGGAGAGGACCGAGGGGCTGCAGCATGGAGCCGTGTGAGGAGAGGACCGAGGGGCTGCAGCATGGAGCCGTGTGAGGAGAGGACCGAGGGGCTGCAGCATGGAGCCGAGTGAGGAGAAGACCGAAGGGCTGCACCGTGGACCCTTGTACAAGGGAATTGGGATCAGGACTCGGTGTGATGCGCTGAGGATGTAATGTGGAAAGGGGTTGGTGTCAATTGAGCAAAAGGAAGATGATGAGGGGCTGTGGGGAATGGAAGGATGATGAGGGGCCGTGTGTGGGGGGATGATGAGGGGCTGTGGGGAATGGAAGGATGATGAGGGGCCGTGTGTGGGGGATGATGAGGGGCTGTGTTGGGGATGGGAGGATGATGAGGGGTTGTGGGGGGGATCATACATACTGGTTTGCTGTAAAGTGAATGGGGTGATGTAACTCCCGTGTACACAGAATAGAAAAAAAACAGCTTACCGGAGCTCAGAAGCAGAGTCCCTGGGACCAAATGTAAATAAAATCTGAAGAAAGTCCAGCTGATAGGAAATGAAACAATTTAGTGGAAAAGAGATGAAAAATGAAAATGTGTTAATTTGCAGAGAGCATAGCAACACGAGGCCATGTGTGTCTGAAATGCGCGTTTCTATGCTGTCTCTGCAATTTAGCACGTTTTCATTTTTTATCTCTATTCCAATAAATGTAGCAATTTCCAAGAAGCTGGATTTTCTTTACATTTGTAATTCTCCTGTGTTGGGAGGTGGGGATGTCGCTCTCGTGAGGCTGCATGTTGGGGGCTGTGTTGGGGAAGCCGTCACTCCTGTGCTTTTTGTTACATATCGCTAACGTGGCTTAGGCTACTTTCACATTTCCGTCTTCTGGGCTCCGTCGCAATCCGTCGTTATGGGCAAAAAACGGATCCTGCAAATGTGCTTGCAGGATGCGTTTTTGTGCCCATAGACTTGTATTAGCAACGGATGGGCACACGTCGCATCAGTCATGCGACAGATCCGTCGTGTTTTGGCGGACGCGATGCACAAAAAAAGTTCAGTGTAACATTTTTTTGTGCGATTTGTCTGCCATTTCTGACCGCGCAAGCGTGGCTGGAACTCTGCCCCCTCCTCCCCGCTCATCACAATGGGCAGCGAATGCCCACGTTGTGCTAAATTTAGCACAACGTCCGACAGTTTGCGACGGCCCCGTACCGACGGAAGTGTGAAAGTAGCCTTAGTTGTACATATTGGTTTGTAAAGTTTATTGTTAGACTTGTATGTATAAATATATGTATATTTTTCTCCTTTTGTTAAGACTTATTTATTTGTTTTTAATAAAACTGTTTGAGAACTATGGGTTGAATTTTTATTTCTAAAGCTCGGGGTCTGTTCACACATTGCAATTTGTTGGGGAAACAATCTGCAGCAAAGTCCTCACCAGTAGACCTGCACTAAATAATTCAGATCTCACTGACAATTTATTTCCGGTCCTCAGCAGCATTTAGCATATTCTGACTAGAAGAGGCAATTTTTACCCCCACATTTGGGAGGAAAATTGGGGTGTGTTTTATAGTCTGAATATAGCTTGTGGGGGGGGCACAGTTGTGGAGCAGGGTCACAGGGGCAGGGTCACCGCTGCAGGAAACCAGTAGCAGAAGTGGAGTGAGGCTGAAAGACCTCAGCCAAGATCCCAATCTGTGCACGCAGCCGTTTTCCTGAAGCCCGACCATTTCTTCCAGCCCAGGACTTGCAGCGCTGGGACGCCCTCTCCTCCCACCCAGGGCCTGCACCACCGCCGCCGGTTTTATGCAGCACGGACCCTGCCTCCTGTCACCCCAATCCACTGCTCCCTATGTTGGCTATTGTCAATACGGACTGTAATATCCAAATGTTATCAATTTTTTTTTTCCTCACCAAAATTTGGGGTGCTTCTTACAGTTCAAAAATACAGTAAAAAAAACCCATGAAGATCGCTTATGTATCCAATTTCTTAGTTCCTAGCGATGTTTCTCGGTGTACGTCGGCCTCCTGTGGCCACTTACCATTCTCTGTCACCCATACAGCCTGGTCCGTTTTAGGTCCTATAGGACAACACTATATAATGGATGTTTATAAAAGGGCCATCAGTCTCTGAGGGTCTGACTGCGGGTGCCCCCACTGCTCCATAGCACAGACTCTGGCAGAGGTCACATTACATATGTTACAGAGGGGTAAAAATACTCCCCTTAATAATTTTGAAGAGTATTTTTAGCCAAGAAGGACATAATTTGCAGTAACACAAATCTATGTACATAGTGTTAGGTGCTGGGATTCTTCCTCTGCACAGGATAGATCCCAGGCCTTGTCTTCCTCTGTGGTCTCCCATTCAGTTCCAACTGCAGTGGATGCTGCTCAGCAAAGACGTCGGTCTTGCTCAGACTCAGTCTGTGAGCATGGTTACTGCTGACTCTCTAGGGTCAGCTATGGTAACCAATAATAGACTGCAGCGAGAAATCACTCCTGGGACTAAGTCCAAGATTCGCTCTTCTGGGCATGCCCGTGAGGCGACTCCTCATTGGTGGTCGGCTGTCACATGCTCAGGTCCTGGTCTAGCTCTGGATTGTCCTGTGAGCAAGGTCCTCTCTGATTAAATCTATAAAAAAATATTTGGCGCGCCTCTCGGTGCGCTAAGATCATTTATGTTCTGTGAGAGTGTGGAACCTAACGGTAGTGTGACTTGTTTGCATGTGCACAGGGCAGGCCTAGAGCCTTTAGAATTCCGGCACCTCCGGAGAGGAGATTTTTTTGTGTGAGTTCAGTGCTGGCGTTTAGCCTTTAGAAGTCCAGCTTCTCTGGAGAGGAGTTCCATGTGTGCACGTGCTGTGTCTGAGTCCACTACCAGTTCCCTTGCCTCAGTGAGATAGGAAGCTCCTGTGAAGTCAATGGGGTTCACGTTTAGCGTCTAATCACAGCTCTGCTGCAGAGCATCTTTCCATTGCTGTGTGCGATTGGCACAGCCACATGCTACTCTACTGAGTGACATTAACTCAGTGCGAGTCTGTTACGCTCGCTGCTAGTCCCGCCATTGTCCTCTGAGCTCCATCTGCACGGTGGACCGCGGGTGGCGAACGCACTTTATTATTATAATTTATTTAGTGTGTTCCGCCCACCCTAACACATAGTACACATCAGACCTGGGCATAGTGCAGCACTCTGGAGCTCCGGCCCTCTGGCTGTTCCTGTCTGGCACGTGGACTGAGAAAATTGCGGCCCACGGGCTGCACCATTTCTCAGCGACCAAGCTTGCTCCAGAAATTCTAGGCTATAGATTTTGCAGGACTACTTTGCAAGTGGCATTTGCGGGTGACATTTGCAAGCCCCTAAGGTGCCAACAGCAGAAACAAACAAAAGGGACCCAATTTTAACTATTTCGCCCCAAAGCCTGCTTTTACCTCCCTGACCAGGCTAATTTTTACAATTCTGACCACTGTCACTTTAGGTCATGACGCTGGAACGTTTAAATGGATCCCACTGATTCTGAGATTCTTTTCTCGTGACATATTGTACTTCATGATAGTGGTAACATTTCTCTGATATGACTTGCCTTTATTTGAGAAAATTTAGCAGTTTTCAAATTTTTAAGTTTTATGTCCTTAAACCCTTTACCCCCAAGGGTGGTTTGCACGTTAATGACCGGGCCAATTTTTACAATTCTGACCACTGTCCCTTTATGAGGTTATAACCCTGGAACGCTTCAACGGATCCCAGTGATTCTGCCATTGTTTTCTCGTGACATATTGTACTTCATGATAGTGGTAACATTTCTTTGATATTACCTGCGTTTATTTGTGAAAAAAATGGAAATTTGGCGAATATTTCGCAATTTTCCAACTTTTAATTTTTATGCAATTAAATTACAGAGATGTCACACAAAATACTTAAGTAACATTTCCCACATTTCTACATCAGCACAATTTTGGAACCAAAATTTTTTTTTTTGTTAGGGAGTTATAAGGGTTAAAAGTTGACCAGCAATTTCTCATTTTTACAACACCATTTTTTTTTACGGACCACGTTTCATTTGAAGTCATTTTTAGGGGTCTATGTGATAGAAAATAACCAAGTGTGACACCATTCTAAAATCTGCACCCCTCAAGGTGCTCAAAACTACATTCAAGAAGATTATTAACCCTTCAGGTGTTTCACAGGAATTTATGGAATGTTTAAATAAAAATGAACATTGAACTTTTTTTCACAAAAAATTAATTTCAGCTCCAATTTGTTTTATTTTACCAAGGGTAACAGGAGAAAATGGACCCCAAAAGTTGTTGTACAATTTGTCCTGAGTACGCCGATAACCCATATGTAGGGGTAAACCACTGTTTGGGAGCATGGCAGAGCTCGGAAGCGAAGGGGCACCATTTGACTTTTTAATGCAAAATTGACTGGAATTGAGATGGGACGCCATGTTGCGTTTGGAGAGCCCCTGATGTGCCTAAACATTGACACCCCCCACAAGTGACACCATTTTGGAAAGTAGACCCCCTAAGGAACTTATCTAGATGTGTGGTGAGCACTTTGACCCATTAAGTGATTCACAGAAGTTTACAATGCAGAGCCGTAAAAATAAAAAAATCATGTTTTTTCACAAAAATGATCTTTTCGCCCCCAATTTTTTACTTACCCAGGGGTAAGAGAAGAAATTGGACCTCAAAAGTTGTACAATTTGTCCTGAGCACGCTGATACCCCATATGTGGGGGTAAACCACTGTTCGGGTGCAAGGGAGAGCTCGGAAGGGAAGGAGCGCCATTTGACTTTTCAGTGCAAAATTGACTGGAATTGAGATGGGACGCCATGTTGCGTTTGGAGAGCCACTGATGTGCCTAAACATTGAAACCTCCCACAAGTGACACCATTTTGGAAAGTAGACCCCCTAAGGAACTTATCTGGATGTGTGGTGAGCACTTTGACCCACCATGTGCTTCACAGAAGTTTATAATGTAGAGCTGTAAAAATTAAAATAAGTTTTCCCACAAAAATTATTTTTTAGCCCCCAGTTTTGTATGTTCCCAAGGGTAACAGTTGAAATTGGACCCCAAAATTTGTTGTCCAATTTGTTCTGAGTATGCTGATATACCCAATATGTGAGGGGGGGACCACCGTTTGGGCGCATGGCAGAGCTCGAAAGGGAAGGAGCGCCATTTGGAATGCAGACTTAGATGGATTGGTCTGCAGGCGTCACGTTGCATTTGCAGAGCCCCTGATATAACTTAACAGTAGAAACCCCCCACAAGTGACCCCATATTGGAAACTAGACCCCCAAGGAACTTATCTAGATGTGTTGTGAGAACTTTGAACCCCCAAGTGTTTCACTACAGTTTATAACGCAGAGCCGTGAAAATAAAAAATATTTTTTTTTTCCTCAAATTATTTTTTGGCCCCCAGTTTTGTAGTTTCCCAAGGGTAACAGGAGAAATTGGACCCCAAAAGTTGTCCAATGTGTCCTGAGTACACTGATACCCCATATGTTGGGGTAAACCCCTGTTTGGGCACACGAGAGAGCTCGGAAGGGAAGGAGCACTGTTATACTTTTTCAACGCAGAATTGGCTGGAATTGAGATCGGACGCCATGTCGCATTTGGAGAGCCCCTGATGTGCCTGAACAGTGGAAACTCCCCAATTCTACCTGAAACCCTAATCCAAACACACCCCTAACCCTAATCCCAACGGTAACCCTAACCACACCCCTAACCCTGACACACCCCTAACTCTAATCCCAACCGTAAACGTAATCCTAACCCTAACTTTAGCCCCAACCCTAACCCTAACTTTAGCCCCAACCCTAACTGTAGCCCCAACCCTAACTCTAGCCCTAACCCTAATGGGAAAATAAATACATTTTTTTCATTTTTCCCTAACTAAGGGGGTGATGAAGGGGGGTTTGATTTACTTTTATAGCGGTTTTTTTTTTAGCAGATTTTTATGATTGACAGCCGTCGCACACTAAAAGACGCATTTTATTGAAAAAAATATTTTTTGCGTTACCACATTTTGAGAGCTATAATTTTTCCATATTTTGGTCCACAGAGTCATGTGAGGTCTTGTTTTTTGTGGGACGAGTTGATGTTTTTATTGGTAACATTTTTGGGCATGTGACATTTTTTGATCGCTTTTTATTCCAATTTTTGTGAGGCAGATTTACCAAAAAACGGCTATTCATGAATTTATTTATTTTTTTTTCTTTTGGGGGGGGGGCGTTTATACCGTTCCGCGTTTGGTAAAATTGATAAAGCAGTTTTATTCTTCAGGTCAGTACGATTACAGCGATATCTCATTTATATCATTTTTTTATGTTTTGGCGTTTTTTTACGATGAAAACTATTTTATAGAAAAAATAATTATTTTTGCATCGCTTCATTCTTTGGACTATAACTTTTTTACTTTTTCACTGATGATGCTGTATGGCGGCTCATTTTTTGCAGGACAAGATGACGTTTTCAGCGGTACCATGGTTATTTATATCCGTCTTTTTGATCGCGTGCTATTCCACTTGTTCGGCGGTATGATAATAAAGCGGGTTAACTAGTGGGACAGTTTTATAGGTGGGGTCGTTATGGGCGATACGAAATATGTGTACTTTTATTGTTTGTTTTTTTTATTTAGATAAAGGAATGTATTTATTGGAACAATATTTTTTTTATTATTTATTTAGGAATTATTTTTTTTTTCACGTGTAATTTTTTATTTTTTTTACTTTGCCCCAGGGGGGGGACATCACTGTAAAGTGTCAGATCGCTGATCTGACACTTTGCTGTGCACTGTGTCAGATCAGCGATCTGACATGCACAGCAGGGAGGCTTCCCGGCGCCTGCTCTGAGGAGGCGCTGTGAAGCCACCTCCCTTCAGGACCCGGATGCAGCCCCGCGGCCATTTTGGATCCGGGCCTGCAGGGAGGAGGAGGTAAGAGACCCTTGCAGCAACGTGATCACATCGCGTTGCTCCGAGGGTCTCAGGGAAGCACGTAGGGAGCCCCCTCCCTGCGCGATGCTTCCCTATACCGCCGGAACACTGCGATCATGTTTGATCGCAGTGTGCCGGGGGTTAATGTGCCGGGGGCAGTCCGTGACCGCTCCTGGCACATAGTGCCGGATGTCAGCTGCTATAGTCAGCTGACACTCGGCCGTGCTCCCCCCGGGAACGCGGCCGATCGCTCTGGACGTACTATTCCGTCCTTGGGAAGTAGGGTCCACCCCACATGGGCGGAATAGTACGTCCAATGGTAGAAAGGGGTTAAGGCCGGGATTACACATACGCGAGATATGTCCGACTCTCGCAGGTGAAAACCCAGCTCTGGCGCAGGCACTCCGCAGCGGAGCATGCAGCTCCATGTTTTGCTGTGCGGCTGCATGCTCCGCTCCGGAGTGCCAGCGCCAGAGCTGGATTTTCAACTGCGAGACTCAGACTTAGCTCGCGTATGTGTGATCCCAGCCTAAATCAGAGTCATAATGCACAAAATAGTTAATAAATAACATTTTCCACATGCCTACTTTACATCAGCACAATTTTTGAAACATTGTTTTGTTAGGAAGTTAAAAGGGTTAACAGTTGACCAGCGATTTTTCATTTTTACAACAATATTTGCAAATCCATTATTTTTAGGGACCACCTCACATTTGAAGTGACTTTGAGGGGCCTATGTGACAGAAAATACCAAAAAGTGACACCATTCTAACCACTACACCCATCACGGCAGTCAAAACCACATTCAAGAAGTTTATTAACCCTTCAGGTGCTTCACAGGAATTTTTGGATTGTGGAAGGAAAATATAAACATTTAATTTTATTTCACAAAAATCTACCTAATTTTTTTACTTTCGCAAGTTAAACAAGAGAAAATGGACCATATAATTTGTTGTGCAATTTGTCCTGAGCATGCCGATACCCATATGTGGGGGAAATCTACTGTTTGGGCGCACGGCAGAGCTTGGAAGGGAAGGAGCGCCGTTTCACTTTTTGAATGTAAAATTTGCTGGCATAATTTGCAGACACCATGTCACGTTTGGAGAGCCACTAATATGCTTAACCCCTTCACCCCTGGAGCTTTTTTCATTTTCGTTTTTCGCTCCCCTCCTTCCCAGAGCCATAACTTTTTTATTTTTCTGTCAATATGGCCATGTGAGGGCTTATTTTTATCTTTTGAACGATACCATTGGTTTTACCATGCCGTGTAATAGAAAACTGGAAAAAAATTCCAAGTGCGATGAAATTGCAAAAAAAGTGCAATCTCACACTTGTATTTTGTTTGGCTTTTTTGCTAGGTTCACCAAATGCTAAAACTAATGTGCCATTATGATTCTCCAGGTCATTACGAGTTCATAGACACCAAACATGTCTAGGTTCTCTTTTATCTAAGTGGTTAAAAAAATTTGCGCCATTTTCCGATACTCGTAGCGTTTCCAATTTTTGTGACCTGGGGTCGGGTGAGGGCTTATTTTTTGCGTGCCGAACTGGCGTTTTTAGTAATACCATTTTGGTGCAGATGCGTTCTTTTGATCGCCCGTTATTGCATTTTAATTCAATGTTGCAACAACCAAAATAATTTAATTTTGGCGTTTTGATTTTTTTACTCGCTACGCCATTTAGCGATCAGGTTAATCCTATGTTTTTATTGATAGATCGGGCGATTTTAAACGTGGCAATACCAGATATGTGTATGTTTGATTTTTTTTATTTATTTTATTTTGATTGAGGCGAAATGGGGGTGATTTGAACTTTTATATATTTTTTATTTTTTTAATATTTTTAAACACTTTTTTTTAAAATTTTGGCATGCTTCAATAGCCTCCATAGGAGCCTAGAAGCATGCACTACACGATCGCCTCTGCTACATAGAGGTGAAGCACAGATCACCTCTATGTAGCAGAAATGCAGGGTTGCTTTGAACGCCGACCACAGGGTGGCACTCAAAGCAATCTGCCTTCAACAACCATAGAGGTCTCAAGGAGACTTCTCGTTGTTATAGCAATGCAGCGATGACCTCCGATTATGTGACGGGGGTCAGCGCTGCGACTATTTCCAGCCGCGCGGCCGGGAGCGCTAGTGAAATGCCGCTGTCAGCATTTGACGGCGGCATTTAACTAGTTAATGAGCGCGGGCGGATCGCGATTCCGCTCGCGCTCATTGCGCGCACATGTCAGCTGTACAAAACAGCTGACATGTCGCGGCTTTGAGGTGGGCTCCCCACCGGAGCCCACCTCAAAGCGGGGGTTCTGCCAGCTGACGTACTATTCCGTCAGCTGGCAGAAAGGGGTTAAACAGTGGAAATCACCAACAAGTGACACTATTTTGGAAACTAGACCCCTTAGGGAACTTATCTAGACGTGTATTGAGAACCTTGAACCCACAGGTGCTTCACAGAAGTTTGTAACGTAGAGCCGTGAAAATAAAAAAAATCACATTTTTCCCAGATAAATCTTTTTTACCCAACTGTTTTGGTGCACGGCAGGGCTTGGAAGGGAAGGAGCCATGTGACTTTTTGAGTGTAAAATTGTCTGGAATAATTAGACACCATGTCGCGTTTGGAGAGCACCTGATGTGCGTAAACAGTGGAAACCTCCCAGAAGTGACTTCATTTTGGAAACTAGACCCCTTTGGGAACTGATGTAGATGTATATTGAACACCTTGAACCCCCAGGTGCTTCACAGAAGTTTATAATGTTAAGCCGAGAAAATGAAAAAAAATCAAATTTTTCCCACAAAAATCTTTTTGACCTCCAAATTTTGAATTTTCTCAAGGGTAACAGGAGAAAATGGACCACAAAATTTGTTGTGCAACTTCTCCTGAGTTTACCGATATCCCATATGTCCTCAAAAACTACTTTTGAGCCACAGTTCACAGCTCAGAAGGAAAGAAACGCTATATTATAGTGCAGATTTTGCTGCACTTGTTTGAGGGTGACATGTTACATTGGCAGAGCCCCTGTGGTGCCAACACGGCAGACCTCTCAATGAATTCATCTAGGGGCGCAGTGATCACATTGACACCACAGGTGTGTCACAGACTTTTATACCATTGTTTAGTGAAGAAAAAATCATTTACATCTTTACCAAGATTGTGTGTTTGCCCCAAGTTTTACATTTTCATCCTGGGAAATGGGTAAAAATGGCCCCAAAATTTGTCCCACAATTTCTACTGAACATGGTAATACCCCATATGTGGCTGCACAATACTACTTAGCCATACGGAGAGACTCGGGAGGGACAGAGCGCTATTTGCCTCCTGGAACTCCTACAATAGTTTGCGGATTCCATATACAGAGCCCCTTAGTGATAGAAAAGCAGAATCCCTCCTCAAGTGACCCCATTTTGAAAATTATAACCCATTGGGAATTTATCTACAGATATAGTGATGATTTTCATTTCATGGGTGTTTTCCAGAAAGAAGCAGCAGTGGATGTTGCTGAGTGAAAATTGCAAACTGCCGATGTAGTGACCAATATAATCCCCCAAAAGAAAGACTGCAATAAAAGACAATATTTAAAAATTTTTTTTACTTCATTGAAAATAATACCAAATATTAAAAAATTATTAATATTATTATACAGCTGATCATAGGAGCACATAGAATAATATTGCAAAGCAAGCACAACAATTAATAATACATATACCAATACACCATACGAAAAGATGTGCATAAAGAATGTGGATAATACTCAGAAAACAATGTGAAAAAAAACAAAATATCATACACTATAAATTATATTTATATTTTAATGTCTAGTGTATAAACCTGAATAAGTGACAAACCAAACCACACTACGTAAATAATAATAATTGATGAATGTTGTCAAAAAAGTGCAACACTGCTAATACTAAAGGTTGTAATGGGTGTGTCCCAATAAAAAAGTGCAACAGTGCTAATACTAAAGGTCGTAATGGGTGTGTCCTAAAAAAAGTGCAACAGTGCTAATACTAAAGGTCGTAATGGGTGTGTCCTAATAAAAAAGTGCAACAATGCTAATACTAAAGGTTGTAATGGGTGTGTCCCAATAAAAAGTGCAACAGTGCTAATACTAAAGGTCGTAATGGGTGTGTCCCAATAAAAAAGTGCAACAATGCTAATACTAAAGGTCGTAATGGATGTGTCCCAATATAAAAGTGCAATGGTGCTGATACTAAAGGTAATGGGTGTGTCCTAATAAAAAAGTGCAACAGTGCTAATACTAAAGGTCGTAATGGGTGTGTCCCAAATAAAAAAGTGCAATGGTGCTAATACTAAAGGTCGTAATGGGTGTGTCCCAAATAAAAAAGTGCAATGGTGCTAATACTAAAGGTCGTAATGGGTGTGTCCCAATAAAAAAGTGCAATGGTGCTAATACTAAAGGTCGTAATGGGTGTGTCCCAATAAAAAAGTGCAACAATGCTAATACTAAAGGTCGTAATGGATGTGTCCCAATATAAAAGTGCAATGGTGCTAATACTAAAGGTCGTAATGGGTGTGTCCCAATAAAAAAGTGCAATGGTGCTGATACTAAAGGTCGTAATGGGTGTGTCCCAATAAAAAAGTGCAATGGTGCTAATACTAAAGGTCGTAATGGATGTGTCCCAATATAAAAGTGCAATGGTGCTAATACTAAAGGTCGTAATGGGTGTGTCCCAATAAAAAAGTGCAATGGTGCTGATACTAAAGGTTGTAATGGGTGTGTCCCAATAAAAAAGTGCAATGGTGCTAATACTAAAGGTCGTAATGGGTGTGTCCTAATAAAAAAGTGCAACAGTGCTAATACTAAAGGTCGTAATGGGTGTGTCCTAATAAAAAAGTGCAACAGTGCTAATACTAAAGGTCGTAATGGGTGTGTCCCAATAAAAAAGTGCAATGGTGCTAATACTAAAGGTCGTAATGGGTGTGTCCCAATATAAAAGTGCACTGGTGCTAATACTGAAGATTATACTGAGTATATCCCAGATAAGAATCGCTTTACAAAGGCAGTAATCTAGAACACTACCATGCAAGAAGTAATGTAAAGTGCTGCAGTGCCAAGAGAATAAATACACATTTCGATAGCAGGTGAATGTGCAAATAAATGAAGGGCTCCTCATACCGATCGTGCTCCTGGTCCCTGCGCGTGTTTCAGCACTTGCCTTCTTCCGGGGCTTATACAAAGTAACAGGGAGGCATGCAGATTTATACAGCAGTGGGCCAATCAGAACTAAGTAATGCACGCAGAGCGATGTAAGAGAACCACCAATCACATGCACCCGGCGTCACCCTGACAACACACAACAAGGCCCGTAACCCCGCCCACATGAATCATGTGAACGGCCGAGAGTGCGTCGCCAAGGAGATAGACGCCAGAGTGAATGCAAACAGCGACAGGGAAAGCCGCGCAAGCGCACCACCACCTGCATGAAACTTAGGTATAACACACATAAAAGACGCATAGAATAAACTGAGAATCAATGCGCCGCCACCTGCATAGAATTGGAATATAACTCAGATGGCGCCAGATCAATGAATAGAGCAATTTATATGAATCTGTTATAAGAATAAATAAACAATTGGACAAAAATAAGATAAATAATAATAAATAAATAATAAACAAATATGTAAAAATGGAAAATAAAAAATTACGAAAAATAAAAATATATAAATAATGAATGAAAAATAGTAATGATAATTATGAATTATGGTAATTAATAATATATGAATAGATATATTAAATAATAAATAGTAAATAAATAATAGATAATACAAAAAATAATACTGAAATGAAGAAAAGTAAATAAATAAATAAAAAAAAATATATATATAAAAATAATAAATAAATGAAAAAATAAATAATAATAAATTATTATAAATTACCAGTAATCACAATTACATCCAGGAATTATACAAATACTTCTTATTTCATATGTGTCAAAGTATATCAAAAAGTGTCCATCAAAGTAAAATCCATCAAAATAAATCCATTCAACACAATAAAAAAGAGCAAAGAATCCGCACCACTGCAGCAAAGGTTCACTGCACCTCACACTCAAACCAGCCACGTGCCGTAAACGCCCCAAGAGGATCGGGTGCTCAATCTGAAAAAAGTGTGCAAAAAAATTCCAATGAAATAAGAAAACTGAGAGCACTCACCGTCCTAAAAATCAGTCCTTTATTGAAACGGAAGACTCTTCAGCAGGGGAGAATGTGAATAGTGACAGACGACGGCCGTTTCGCGCTACTGCGCTTCCACAGGTCCTACCTGATTTTTAGGATGGTGAGTGCTCTGTTTTCTTATTTCATTGAAATCCATTCAACAGATCCATCCATTGATATTCAGAATCTTCTTATTATTCTTTCAACTGAAGTTGGTCCCAGAGTGAAGAATACAACAGCCCAATATGCTAAAAAATAAATAAAATAAATCAATATGTGATATATTATAAAATCTAAAATATGCATACATCATAACAATAAAAAACTATTTTTTTACATTTGATGATCAGAGAAATGGTGAATAACTTAAAGTCTCATTGAGACCCAGAGGTTGCAGTGTATGGAGAGTCCAAATCCACCTAGTTTCTTTTGAGCGAGTCTGCAGCTAATATTGCCACCATGTAGATCTGTAATAATTCTATCAATACCAATTACCCGGGGGCCAGTTGTATCACAGTCATGATAGATCTTAAAATGTCAGGTTCTGTTTTATTTTTCTTATGTCTTTAATGTGGGATTCTTGCAGGAAAGTTCTGGTGAAACGACAAAGGGATTTGTAAAACCCACGTCAGTGTCAGTGACCGGTAAGATCGGCGTATAAATCTTATTTCACTCATTGGAGGGTCACAAAAATGACTTCTTTGCAACCATTTTTATTAACGTTCCTTCTCTTTTCCAAGAATATTTAGGTGAAGGGCCTTGTAGAGGGGTGTGATCTGTAAAACCGGGTGTGGCATGAAAAAGGGTTTATATCATGGGACCTTTCCGTGTGTTATTTTCTTCCACGTCCATTTTACTTTATCATCTCAGTAAAGCTAGGGCTACACAGCGGCCTTGGCTGTGACATAAGTTACGCAACCAAAGATTGTGATGTGTATATGCTACAATAATCAGGGTCCCGTTGGACCTCTGGGTACAATGACCACGATAAGCAAGTCAGTAAAAAATCCACCTGGGTCTGATTTTTCATAATTTGCTTATGGCGCTCGCGGTACCCTACGGGGCACAGTTCAACCCCATTTTGTTTGTATTGTGCCGTGATGCATAACTATCTTTGGCTACAAGTCAAGTGTTGAAGCCGAAGTCGCTTGTAGCTATTGCCGTAACTTTATTGTTTTATTTAGTAAAATTTACAAGGTTTTGTTTCTTTTTCCAGTTGAAGACGGGATAAGAGGCTTCCAGGGATATCCCCACCTATCCTCAGGTTATGAAGTAGAAGATGGCAATATCATACAAGTCCCATCAATAACGACTGATGCACCGGCAGATCTTCATTGCAAAGGTATGTTCTCTGACATCACTGATCACTGGATGCCTTCAACTGATCAATCGCTGATGGGCAAACAAAGAACTGGAGAGAGATGGAAACATTTTAGAAATAAATCTAATCTTACGAATAATGACAGATGTGCGGCCATTCCCCTGTTCAGAATGTGGGAAATGTTTCGCCAAGGAATTTCAACTTAAGAAACATAAAAAAACTCACACAGGGGAGAGATGCCGTATTCATGTCCTGAATGTGGGAGGTGTTTTAGTGAGAAATCCCGCGCCATAGACCATCTAAGAGTACACACAGGGGAGAAGCCATTTTCATGCTCGGAATGTGGGAAATGTTTTAGCCGGAAATCTTATCTTGTGACTCATCTAAAAATCCACATCGGAGAGAAGCCGTTTTTATGTACAGAGTGTGGGAAACGTTTTATTCACAAGTCACATATTTTAGTCCATCTCAGAAGTCACTCGGGGGAGAAACCGTTTTCATGTCCTGAATGTGGGAAATGTTTTAGTAATAGATCATATAAACATAAGGATGAATGACCTCGGGGAGATCAAAACATCCAACACCGCGGAGACACCATCACGTGTTTCTCAACGCAGTGATCCAGAACACTGCCCCCATCCCTAAAGGGAAATATGCAAATGCATGTAGAAAAGCCGTGGAGACACCATCACGTGTTTCTCAACGCAAGCAATGAATAGCCAGGTCTTTCACCAGGAAGGAACAACCACGGGAAGGGCAGCATCCAATAAAGGAAAACCACCTATGCCAAAACATGGTATCCATCCACAGACAGCTGTTTCGGGGTATTTGCCCCTCATCAGTGTGGAGTAGGAAACTGGCTATTAGGAGCAGTGCCTAGGTGGTTTTCCTTTATTGGATGCTGCCCTTCCCGTGGTTGTTCCTTCCCAGTGAAAGACCTGGCTATTCATTGCTTGCGTTGAGAAACACGTGATGGTGTCTCCGCGGCTTTTCTACATGCATTAGTAATAGATCACACATTTTGGGACATCTAAGAAGTCACACAGGGGAGAAGCCATTTTTGTGCTCAGAATCTGGGAAATGTTTCGCCAAAAAGTTTAATCTTGATAGACATAAGGGAACTCACAAATTAGAGAAACCATCGTAACCTCTCCGTGGCCATCATTAAGGGGCCTTAATCCTCAGCGCTGATTTTTATGCTAGAAACTAGTGTCCCGAAAGGGCCGAAAATGCAGCGGGCATGAGCTGTATATTATCGTTGACCCCCTGCTGCACCAGTCACCATCGGTTTTAGCACCAATCGTGTCCGTTTAGTTCACCAGATTCTGTTGCAATCACCACCGTGATATCTAGATGGTTAACAAAGAAAGAGGCCTTTTCTTTTTAACCCTATCAGGTTCCCACGATTGTGGATCCCAGTGGTTGTAATGGCAACCCAAGGTGGAGTAATGGCCTCTGGGTAAGGTGGCAGTGTGAAACAGGCTGTGTCATTGTAAAACGGACAGGTCTCAAGCACTGCAATTCAGAAGTACTGCAAAGTATTAGACATTTAATTTGAAAAATATTCAAGTCGTGAAGTGGTGCTATTTAGTAATGTAAAAACAAGTTTTAATAACATTTTTAAAAAAATGCAAGAAAGTAAAAGAAAATATTAAACACTTTCACCTCAAATAACACCACTGTTATGTAAAAACATAAACAGAAAGACATAAAAACAATTGGTATCACTACACCTAATTATCAAAATTAGAAAAATTCTTACACTGTTAGATTATCTAACAAACGTCATAAAAAAAATAAAAACTCTCCAAAAATGTAACTTTTTTACTATACCGATGTAGAGAGACACAAAGGAAGATACTAGAAACATGAAATGGGGGGTTGCACAACTTCTGAATAGTTAGTGTCACTCTGATTGGTTCATTCCAACTTCATTTCCAACTTCACTTCCATATATGGTATTCAGTCCAGTGTCCAATGTCCAGTGACTTCTTCACATTCCAAAAATTCCTTCCAGTGTGCTGCTGATCAGGAAATAGACTCCATCTTGCTACACCATATCTGAACTGACTTATATAAGGTTTAATAATTGATTTCATTAGCCATTTTCTCCTTCACACCGACACAAGAAAAAAGAAATAAGAAGCTTTTGTATGTTAAAAGAACATCTGTAAAACGCAGGCTTCCTGTGGCTCTTTAAGCAATAAAATAAAAAGTTACAGTTCTCAGAATATGGAGATTATAGTTTGTAAAATATTGTTTTTCGCGTGCAAAAGTAACAAAGGAGAAAAAAACCTATATGTGTGATATCGGTGTAATCGTACAGACCTGAATAATAAAGCTGTCTTACCACAGTTAGTGCACAATGACCGCCATAAAAAAGATCTGGACTTTGTTTTGATTCCAAAAAATTAAAAATGTAAATATAATATTACGTCCCCCAAAATTTTATGGATAAAAACTAGCGATGAGCGAATATACTCGGTACACGAGATTTATGCTGGCTAACACATGTAAATCATTCAGCTGTGGCACTAAAAACTAATTCTCCGAGTACTTACAAATACTCGGAGGACACCCGAGTGTGCTCGGGAAATCTCGAGTACCGAGTATATTCGATCATCACTAATAAAAACTTCATCTTGTCCTGCAAAAACAAAAACTAAGCCCTTATTCAATTATGTCAGGCAAAAAAAAAGTTACAGCTCTTAGAATAGGGCAACAAAAAAAATATTTTTTTTAACTAAAATTTGGTTTAGTATGCAAAAGTAGCAATACATAAAATAAAACCTTACAGAAATCTGTCATCGCTGTAATGGCGCTGACCTGAAGAGTGAAGCCCGTCATCAGTCACTTATACCACACGGTGAATGGAGGTAAATAGTTTTTTCCCAAATATCAGAATAAGGCTCGGTTCACATTCTGAGCACTTACCTTAAAGTTTCTGCCTAAAGCCCCCCAAAATGCAACTCAGATTCATTATAACGAGGCAACAGTGGAGTGACTTTGTCTACTCTCTGTTTAATTGGCGTTCATCAACACGACGGACAAAAGTGTGAGCAACCATAGTGTACATGACTAAGAGGAAGGGAAATCACTGGAACAGAAGACAAACGGGAGTCCAAGTGATTCACTCTTCCCTCATTATAGTGAATGGTTGCATCGGGAGTTTAGTTTAGATCACGTTTTTTGGGGACTTGGAATGAAAACCCCGACATAAGGGCTCAGCATAGAGCACAGGATAAATGTGATTCTAAAGAGATCAAAACATGTTTTACACCCCAAAATAGTATCAGCTCATTCCACAAAAAAACAATCCCTCACTCAGGTGCTTCATCTTTCAAAAGTAAAGAGCGGATTGTATCATAAGACTCTGGAAATGTGGCATGGCTCCCCCCCCAAAAAAAATGCGCTAGTGAATCCAAATGCCCCCATCCTTCTGTAACCCAGTGTGCCAAAACCACAGCTACCTTCCATGTTTGTATTACTGTAGCAGGAAGCACTTTACTAAGGCTAGGTTCACATTGCGTTAACAGCTGCCCGTTCAACACATGTGTTAACTGTCTGCTGTTAACGCAAGTGCCGATATGTTGTCGCGCTAGCAGTGACGGACCCGAAAATGCTGCAGCCCGCGTCCTAGGGTCCGTCACTCAATGACCGCACGCCGCTAGCGCACGCCCATTGTGCGTCCGACATTGGACTAAATGGCGGCGTTAACGGACTACGTTACACCGCGTTATGCTGCAATGTAACGTCCGTCTAACAGATGTCAAAAACGTAATGTGAACCTGGCCTAACTGATGGGGTGTGAGTCTCTAGAAGTACAAAATGGCCACTAGGCTGAGATATTTACAATTTTCACTCTGCACCATCCACTGGGAACTGTGACAAAGTCACTGGCAAAGTGCGCGAGGAGAGATACAGTATGTGTCACTGCGGTTGTTGACTTCAGTGATACGAGCCTAGGAAAACGCTCCAGCATACTAAGTACTGAGAGGGGTTAATCCACCATGTTTAGGGCTAGGTTGAATGAACAGCTGTAGAGTAAAGAGGATAAATACTCAGACTTCTGGCTCGTTCAGTATTAGATGTGCCTGGAGGTGCAAGCTCCAGAGCTGGGTTTTCATGATAAGGAAAGCTGAACTTTTTGTTGTTTGTTCCTGAGTGGGTGATTCCCCGCAGCAACACGGACTGTGCCATGCATTATGTTTTTGTTTTCCTGTTAGCCCAGGAAGGCCGTGTTTGTTTTGCTAACGCAGCACTGGTTTATGTAGTACCTTTATTAAACCAGTGGAAGATTTAACCCCTAAGTGACCGAGCAAAAGTTTTTTAAATCTGACCAGTGTCACCGTATGTGGTAATGACTCTGGAACGCTTCAACATATCTCATTGATTTTGAGACTGTTTTTTCATGACTTATTGTACTTTATAATAATGGTAAATTGATGTTAATATTTTCTGCGTTTATTTATAAAAAATATCAGAAATGTTACAAAAATTAAAAAAAAAAATCAGGAACTTCTTTTTCTGGCATGAAGCATCTCATTAACTCATAACTTCAAGGCGGCTTTCTCCAACCCAGGTATCATTTTAACAGCGCCAACCTGACAATGTTGACTCTGACGGGATGATGTGGAATATTAGGGGTAGTAGTCCGGTGACTCTGAAGGGATGATGAGGGATATTAGGGGTAGTAGTCCGGTGACTCTGAAGGGATGATGAGGGATATTAGGGGTAGTAGTCCGGTAGCTCTGGCTGAAGGGATGATGTGGGATATTCTGGGTAGTAGTCCGGTGGCTTTGGCTGATGGAATGATGTGGGATATTAGGGGTAGTAGTCCGGTGGCTCTGGTTGACGGGATGATGTGGGATATTAGAGTGAGTGTGGCTATGTGGCATGGGTGGGGCTATACACTCAGCTTTATATATATATATATATATATATATATATATATATATACTGTATATATAATCTTTATAATTTGTTTTATCTAACCACAGTTAATTTACTATGCCCGGGCAACTCCGGGCTCTTCAGCTAGTAATAAATAATAATAATCCATCATCTGCTGTAAGCACTACAAACTGCTATCTAGAAACTGTTCTAAAATCTACATTCTGGTTCTACCGTTTAACTCATCGCCTGCTCTCCAGTGTATGCTACAGCCTTGGTTCTGTGGCTTCCGGTGTGTTCTACTCTGCATGGTTTATTGACATCCTGCATGACCCGTTGTCCTGGTCGTCATTGATGTGCTGTTGCCCTTGTTCCGTGTGTTTAACCTGGCCGGTGGCTTAGCCCTGTAACGACCAGGGGTATTTCAGTTTTTCCGTTTTCGTATATTGCTCCCCTTCTTGCCAGACCCATAACTTTTTGATTTTTCGGTCAATATGGTCATGTGAGGGCTTGTTTCTTGCAGGACAAGTTATACGTTTGAACAACACCATTGGCTTTAACATATCATGTATTGGAAAACGGGGAAAAAATCAAAGTGTGGTGAAATTGCAAAAAAAGTGCAATTCCACAGTTGTTATTTTTTTACCATGTTCACTAAATGCTAAAGAGTGACCCGCTGTTATGATTCTCCAGGTTATTACTAGTTCATAGACACCAAACATGTCTAGGTTCTTTTTTATCTAAGGCCTCTTTCACACTTGCGTCATTTGGCATCCGTAGCAATCCATCGTTTTGGGAAAAAAAACGATCCTGCAAATGTGCTCACAGGATGCGTTTTTTTCCCATAGACTTGTATTAGCGATGGATGGACGGCCACACGTCGCGTCCGTCGTGCAACGGATCTGTCGTGTTTTGGCGGACCGTCGGCACAAAAAAAAGTTCAAGTGAATGTTTTTTTGTCCGTCGCGTCTGCCATTATCTACCGCTCTTGTGCGGCCGAAACTCCGCCCCCTCCTCCCCGGACTTCAGAATGGGCAGCGGATGCGTTGAAAAACTGCATCCGCTGCCCACGTCGTGCACAAATTTCACAACGTGCATCAGTACGTCGGCCCAACGCATAGCGACAGACCCGTACCGACACAAGTGTGAAAGTAGCCTAAATGGTGAAAACAATTTCAAAGTTTGTTAAAAAAAATAAAAATTGCGCTATTTTTGATACCTGTAGCGTCTCCATTTTTCGTGATATTGTGATCAGATCGCCTGTATGTAGCAGAGTTCCCACTTGGTATGAGCGCCGACCACCGGGCGGCACTCATAACAATCCGGTAGTGACAACCATGGAGGTCTACTGGAGACCTCTGCTTGTCATGCCAATCCATCAACAACCCACAGTCATATGACACGGGCACCGATGGAAGGGATTTCCGGTGCACTTGCCAGAAAACCCATGTTAAATACTTTTGTCAGAGCTTGACTGCAGCATTTAACTAGTTAACAGCTGTGGGTGGATTGCGATTCTACTCACGGCTGTTAGAGGCATATGTCAGCTGTTCAAAACAGCTGACATGTGCCAGAAAAGATGTGGGCCCTGCTCCGGAGCCCACATCAACAGGAGGGATTCTGACGTGGACGTACTATTACGTCCGATGTCGGTAAGGGGATAATGACAAATGTCATGGATCTGCCATCAATGTCTATAGTTGGAAGAAAATCATAGCTGTGTAATATTCATACAGATCAGTATATACATTAATTTATAAGGCGTATACTGCATATAGAGAGCAAGAAACCTGCGAATTACAGCTGGGCACAAGCTTAGGTCAAATACATGAAAGTAATATAACACTATAATACTGCACCCCTGTATATACCCCCCGGTGTTCCTCACCTCCTATACTAAATATTCTGTGATTATACATAATAGACTCAGATACGCCGCTGAGACCCACGGCTCAGATACATGGCTGTGATACACGGGTCAGACATACGACACAAATACATAGCTGCTAGATATTAATTGAATTCTTTATTGGCTTCATACAAGATATCACATGTAGACATTCCCACCATGATGATGATGATGATGATGGGTCCTGGACTCACAGAGAGTCGTCCGTCAATGCTCAGGAGAGGAAAAACCCCCAGTGGAGGAAACCTCTAGGGAACCATGCATGACGTGCCCTTCCCTAGGGCGGTGCTGGATCATAGACTCTACATGCCGTTTATAGACATGGAGTCACTTCTGGGCCTTTTTGGGAAATCCGCTGATCCTGCCGTTCTGCAGGCAGGATATTAGATGAGTCCTCATCTTCTGATGCTGGAACTCAGCTGTGGGTTCACCACCATCTGCCATAAGTTCGTAGGCAAATGCTATAGCATATAAGCCACAGTCGTAGCTGTTCTTCTGCTGAGCCACATTGATAAACCTCAGATTTTCAAGGGGATTGTTGACCACTGCACTGTACATGTTGATAATCTGCTGACTGATGGATGGAGACAGATTCCTGGACTTCGAGCTGTCGGCCACAAAGATTTGGCCATTTTTATAGCAGGTTGTCAGCCAGTGCTCCCTCTCCTGATCATAGTGGATTTGTACAGCATTCTGCAGTATGCCGTACCCTGGTACCATAAGAGCGCAGGGGGGCTGCAGGCCATCAAAACCCACAAACTGACTCTGCAGCAGGTCCTGGGCCATGATGATGATATCGTCACTCAGGTTGCCTTTCTTCCCTTTGCTCTGCAGGATGGTTAAGAGCTGTGGAGACAGGTTGTTCATCTCCGGGGTTACTTCTCTAAGTTAATCAATAAATCCAAGAAATGTGATGTCACTAGTAGTGCTACAGAATTCAGCTGGGATCTTAGTAATCGACAGGGATCTTCTTGTCAAGACTTCAGCTCTGTAGTCGTTTATCAACCCTAAAATGAGCAATAGATCGGTCAGATTTTATTCTTTTATTTTTAGGCAGGAAATGTTTGTTATAACCTCAGAATACTTACAGTAATATCTGGTGAATTCCCGATGGAAATGAGATTTCTAATCCAAACAAACTTTATACTTGAAGTTTTCAACGCTCCACAAGTAAAACTTTGAGAACCTTCCAGCAGCAGAGAATTATTCCACCTGTAATATAAGGAACAGATGAGTTTTACCATTTTATTTCTCAGTTCTGTTTGTAGAGCCCGGGTCGGACTGGCCATGGGCGTGGGGAGCAGTGAATATTCATTTCTCTTTAGCCGCAGCAGTCGGCTCCGTCCTCCTGTCACCTGCTGCTCCACCTCTGCTGCCACCCAGCGTGCACCGCTTTCAACTGTATCGGCATCATAGGTGCAATAATAGAGGAGAGGGCGTCAGTTGACGCTCCCTGCCTCATCATTCCCCTCTGCCTCTGACACAGCCGGAGCGCGATGACATCACTTCGTACTGTGTGCCGGGCAGATGGCAGTGCAGCTGCTGAGACTGGAGCAGAGTCTGGAACTGCGGGGGAATGAGGAGGAGAGGTGAAGATTATATATATATATACTAGACTGTGGCCCAATTCTAATGCATCGGGTATTCTAGAATATGCATGTCCCCGTAGTATATGGACAATGATGATTCCAGAATTCGCGGCAGACTGTGCCCGTCGCTGATTGGTCGAGGCAACCTTTATGACATAATCGTCGCCATGGCAACCATTATGACATCTACGTTGATAGGGGGGCTTCATTATACCCTATGAGGGGACTGCATTAAACCCTACAAAGGGGGCTACATTACATTCTAAGGGGACTGCATTATACTCTGAGGGGGCTACATTATACTTTACGCGGAGGCTACATTATATTCTATGCAGGGGCTGCATTATATTATATGAGGGGGCTACATTATATTCTATGGGAGTTTGCATTATACACTGTGAGGGGGCTGCAGTATATTCTATGGGGGGCTGCATTATAGTATTTGAGGGGGCTACATTATATTCTATGAGGGGACTGCATTATCCCCTATGAAGGGGCTGCATTATACTCTATGAGGGGCTGCATTATACTATATGAGGGCTGAATTATATTCTATGAGGGGGCTACATTATATTATATGAGGGGGCTACATTATACTCTATGAGAGGGATGTATTATACTCTATGAGGGGGCTGCATTATATTCTATGAGGGGGCTGCATTATATTCTATGAGAGGGCTACCCCAACCCCTGCTATATCATTAACACATCTACCTTATATTATACCCTGATACAAGTGTGTTCTTGTATTTATTTCTATGTAGTGACATAGTGGGCCCCAAGAATGATTTTCTGTTCTGGGCTCAATGTGCTCCAGTCCGACGCTGTGTGCAGCGATCGTCCATTCGGTCACCACAAACCTATTAATTCACACAAGTTTTATTTCAGATCTAAACCAAATAATTTTCAGCTTTAGGCCACGTTCACATGCTCAGTATTTGGTCAGTATTTTCCAGCAGTAAGAAATGCTTTAATGGCCATCAGACACCCGACAATCAGCCAACAAGTAGCCGAATGATAGTGGTTAAATTCGGGAGGTTGTCAGGTGCAATTCTGGCCTAACTCAGTGGTCAGTGCCGACAGCCGTGGTCCGGCCTCCTCCACTTATCTAATTAGTGTAAGAAGATGGACCCTGGAGGTGGCAGCTCCTCTGCCATTATACTCACTCTACAGATGTCCGGCTCTGCGGGGTCCTGTGCACGCTGATGTTCTCTTCTCAGCTTATGTAGGTGGTGACTGACGTCCCCTCTGTGGTCCTGGACCAGACAGCCAGGAGCTGACGTCCCCTCTGTGGTCCTGGACCAGACAGCCAGGAGCTGACGTCCCCTCTGTGGTCCTGGACCAGACAGCCAGGAGCTGACGTCCCCTCTGTGGTCCTGGACCAGACAGCCAGGAGCTGACGTCCCCTCTGTGGTCCTGGACCAGACAGAGTCAGGAGGGAGATCTGAAAGGGAGGAGAAAACATTGGAGCCATATTACACAGTGCTATAATCCCTGGTGCAGCCCCCCTGCCCCATACAGGTAGAGCGCTGGCTGCCATTATTATTACTACTATTTATTAATAAAGGAAATCTCCCCTCG
>NW_027508025.1:10000-12500 GCF_051348905.1 Ranitomeya variabilis
ACGAAAACAACGGATTTTGGTCGGGGCCGAGAGGTACCTCTCTCTCCTATATCCTGCAGCTGGTGTGCAAAACTGGGTATTTGCATGGTGAGACACCGACCCCCACTTTAAGGGAACAAAGTCAAAAAGTGTCCGACCTCCTGGAGCCGTGCGGCGGATCCGGCGGCCAGAAATTTCCTCATTCCGGTTCTATTTTTTTTTTTTTCGAATTTGCGAAATTTGGAGGCCAGGCGGCGTAGCTGGGACCTGGACTAGCTCGAAACACCCTGAACCGGTGAGCGGAATCGATTTCCCAAAGTTCTACGGCTCCCGGAAGCCAAAAACAGCTCGCCGGAAAATTTCAAAGTCCCAAGGACTCTTTCTTGAAAATCAATCCGGGGGCCATGGAAGTGTCCTCGGTACAACCTCAGAGCTTTCCCCCGCCTGGAAGTCTGACAGCGGTCTGACGTTTTTCAAAGTTTTGAGCTCTCTGTTTGTTCTCAAAGTCACAAAATCGCTTTTTTTCAGTTTTCCACCCAGCAGACCCAAACTTCACCCCCACTTAGGTCACTGTCTAGGGGCGCCTTACGACATATTGACGCCCCTTTAGGGTGGAAGTAGGGGAAATGGGTGATTTTTACACAAAATCGGAAATTTCTCAAAATTTTTCTAAGTGTCAAGGACTCTTCCAGAAAATCTCCCCCAGGCTCCTGGAAGCGTCCCCGGTACACCTCTGGCGGCTGCCCCCGCCTGGAAGTCCGACACACGCCTGAAATTTTCAAAGTATGAAAATACGCATTTTCATCCAAAAATTCAACTTTCCCCCCGTGCACCGCAAACTTCACCCCCACTTAGGTCACTGCCTTGGGGTGCCTTACAACATATTGACGCCCCCCTGGGGTGGAAGTAGGGGAAATGTGACATTTTTCACAAAATCGAGATTTTCTCAAAATTTTTCTAAGTGTCAAGGACTCTTCCAGAAAATCTCCCCCAGGCTCCTGGAAGCGTCCCCGGTACACCTCTGGCGGCTGCCCCCGCCTGGAAGTCCGACACACGCCTGAAATTTTCAAAGTATGAAAATACGCATTTTCATCCAAAAATTCAACTTTCCCCCCGTGCACCGCAAACTTCACCCCCACTTAGGTCACTGCCTTGGGGTGCCTTACAACATATTGACGCCCCCCTGGGGTGGAAGTAGGGGAAATGTGACATTTTTCACAAAATCGAGATTTTCTCAAAATTTTTCTAAGTGTCAAGGACTCTTCCAGAAAATCTCCCCCAGGCTCCTGGAAGCGTCCCCGGTACACCTCTGGCGGCTGCCCCCGCCTGGAAGTCCGACACACGCCTGAAATTTTCAAAGTATGAAAATACGCATTTTCATCCAAAAATTCAACTTTCCCCCCGTGCACCGCAAACTTCACCCCCACTTAGGTCACTGCCTTGGGGTGCCTTACAACATATTGACGCCCCCCTGGGGTGGAAGTAGGGGAAATGTGACATTTTTCACAAAATCGAGATTTTCTCAAAATTTTTCTAAGTGTCAAGGACTCTTCCAGAAAATCTCCCCCAGGCTCCTGGAAGCGTCCCCGGTACACCTCTGGCGGCTGCCCCCGCCTGGAAGTCCGACACACGCCTGAAATTTTCAAAGTATGAAAATACGCATTTTCATCCAAAAATTCAACTTTCCCCCCGTGCACCGCAAACTTCACCCCCACTTAGGTCACTGCCTTGGGGTGCCTTACAACATATTGACGCCCCCCTGGGGTGGAAGTAGGGGAAATGTGACATTTTTCACAAAATCGAGATTTTCTCAAAATTTTTCTAAGTGTCAAGGACTCTTCCAGAAAATCTCCCCCAGGCTCCTGGAAGCGTCCCCGGTACACCTCTGGCGGCTGCCCCCGCCTGGAAGTCCGACACACGCCTGAAATTTTCAAAGTATGAAAATACGCATTTTCATCCAAAAATTCAACTTTCCCCCCGTGCACCGCAAACTTCACCCCCACTTAGGTCACTGCCTTGGGGTGCCTTACAACATATTGACGCCCCCCTGGGGTGGAAGTAGGGGAAATGTGACATTTTTCACAAAATCGAGATTTTCTCAAAATTTTTCTAAGTGTCAAGGACTCTTCCAGAAAATCTCCCCCAGGCTCCTGGAAGCGTCCCCGGTACACCTCTGGCGGCTGCCCCCGCCTGGAAGTCCGACACACGCCTGAAATTTTCAAAGTATGAAAATACGCATTTTCATCCAAAAATTCAACTTTCCCCCCGTGCACCGCAAACTTCACCCCCACTTAGGTCACTGCCTTGGGGTGCCTTACAACATATTGACGCCCCCCTGGGGTGGAAGTAGGGGAAATGTGACATTTTTTCACAAAATCGAGATTTTCTCAAAATATTTCTAAGTCCCAAGGACACTTTCAGAAAATCTTCCCCAGGCTCCTGGAAGCGTCCCCGGTACGCCTCCGGCGGCTGCCCCCGCCTGGAAGTCTGACACACGCCTGAAATTTTCAAAGTATGAAAA
>NW_027508025.1:25000-27500 GCF_051348905.1 Ranitomeya variabilis
GAGTGCGAACTTCCATGCAAAAGGGGGGTACTCGCCAAACCGCCTACCCGAGTCGAGGAACCACGAAAACAACGGATTTTGGTCGGGGCCGAGAGGTACCTCTCTCTCCTATATCCTGCAGCTGGTGTGCAAAACTGGGTATTTGCATGGTGAGACACCGACCCCCACTTTAAGGGAACAAAGTCAAAAAGTGTCCGACCTCCTGGAGCCGTGCGGCGGATCCGGCGGCCAGAAATTTCCTCATTCCGGTTCTATTTTTTTTTTTTTCGAATTTGCGAAATTTGGAGGCCAGGCGGCGTAGCTGGGACCTGGACTAGCTCGAAACACCCTGAACCGGTGAGCGGAATCGATTTCCCAAAGTTCTACGGCTCCCGGAAGCCAAAAACAGCTCGCCGGAAAATTTCAAAGTCCCAAGGACTCTTTCTTGAAAATCAATCCGGGGGCCATGGAAGTGTCCTCGGTACAACCTCAGAGCTTTCCCCCGCCTGGAAGTCTGACAGCGGTCTGACGTTTTTCAAAGTTTTGAGCTCTCTGTTTGTTCTCAAAGTCACAAAATCGCTTTTTTTCAGTTTTCCACCCAGCAGACCCAAACTTCACCCCCACTTAGGTCACTGTCTAGGGGCGCCTTACGACATATTGACGCCCCTTTAGGGTGGAAGTAGGGGAAATGGGTGATTTTTACACAAAATCGGAAATTTCTCAAAATTTTTCTAAGTGTCAAGGACTCTTCCAGAAAATCTCCCCCAGGCTCCTGGAAGCGTCCCCGGTACACCTCTGGCGGCTGCCCCCGCCTGGAAGTCCGACACACGCCTGAAATTTTCAAAGTATGAAAATACGCATTTTCATCCAAAAATTCAACTTTCCCCCCGTGCACCGCAAACTTCACCCCCACTTAGGTCACTGCCTTGGGGTGCCTTACAACATATTGACGCCCCCCTGGGGTGGAAGTAGGGGAAATGTGACATTTTTCACAAAATCGAGATTTTCTCAAAATTTTTCTAAGTGTCAAGGACTCTTCCAGAAAATCTCCCCCAGGCTCCTGGAAGCGTCCCCGGTACACCTCTGGCGGCTGCCCCCGCCTGGAAGTCCGACACACGCCTGAAATTTTCAAAGTATGAAAATACGCATTTTCATCCAAAAATTCAACTTTCCCCCCGTGCACCGCAAACTTCACCCCCACTTAGGTCACTGCCTTGGGGTGCCTTACAACATATTGACGCCCCCCTGGGGTGGAAGTAGGGGAAATGTGACATTTTTCACAAAATCGAGATTTTCTCAAAATTTTTCTAAGTGTCAAGGACTCTTCCAGAAAATCTCCCCCAGGCTCCTGGAAGCGTCCCCGGTACACCTCTGGCGGCTGCCCCCGCCTGGAAGTCCGACACACGCCTGAAATTTTCAAAGTATGAAAATACGCATTTTCATCCAAAAATTCAACTTTCCCCCCGTGCACCGCAAACTTCACCCCCACTTAGGTCACTGCCTTGGGGTGCCTTACAACATATTGACGCCCCCCTGGGGTGGAAGTAGGGGAAATGTGACATTTTTCACAAAATCGAGATTTTCTCAAAATTTTTCTAAGTGTCAAGGACTCTTCCAGAAAATCTCCCCCAGGCTCCTGGAAGCGTCCCCGGTACACCTCTGGCGGCTGCCCCCGCCTGGAAGTCCGACACACGCCTGAAATTTTCAAAGTATGAAAATACGCATTTTCATCCAAAAATTCAACTTTCCCCCCGTGCACCGCAAACTTCACCCCCACTTAGGTCACTGCCTTGGGGTGCCTTACAACATATTGACGCCCCCCTGGGGTGGAAGTAGGGGAAATGTGACATTTTTTCACAAAATCGAGATTTTCTCAAAATATTTCTAAGTCCCAAGGACACTTTCAGAAAATCTTCCCCAGGCTCCTGGAAGCGTCCCCGGTACGCCTCCGGCGGCTGCCCCCGCCTGGAAGTCTGACACACGCCTGAAATTTTCAAAGTATGAAAATACGCATTTTCATCCAAAAATTCGACTTTCCGCCCGTGCACCGCAAAATTCACCCTCATTTAGGTCACTGCCCTGGGGTGCTTTACAACATATTGACGCCCCCCTGGGGTGGAAGTAGGGGAAATGTGACATTTTTCACAAAATCGGAAATTTCTCAAAATTTTTCTAAGTCCCAAGGACACTTTCAGAAAATCTTCCCCAGGCTCCTGGAAGCGTCCTCGGTACGCCTCCGGCGGCTGCCCCCGCCTGGAAGTCTGACACACGCCTGAAATTTTCAAAGTATGAAAATAATGCATTTTCATCCAAAATTCGACTTTCCGCCCGTGCCCCGCAAACTTTACCCACAGTTAGGTCACTGTCCTGGGGTACCTCACAACATATTGACGCCCCCCTGGGGTGGAAGTAGGGGAAATGTGACATTTTTTCACAAAATCGAGATTTTCTCAAAATATTTCTAAGTCCCAAGGACACTTTCAGAAAATCTTCCCCAGGCTCCTGGAAGCGTCCTCGGTAC
>NW_027508025.1:40000-42500 GCF_051348905.1 Ranitomeya variabilis
TCAAAGTTTTGAGCTCTCTGTTTGTTCTCAAAGTCACAAAATCGCTTTTTTTCAGTTTTCCACCCAGCAGACCCAAACTTCACCCCCACTTAGGTCACTGTCTAGGGGCGCCTTACGACATATTGACGCCCCTTTAGGGTGGAAGTAGGGGAAATGGGTGATTTTTACACAAAATCGGAAATTTCTCAAAATTTTTCTAAGTGTCAAGGACTCTTCCAGAAAATCTCCCCCAGGCTCCTGGAAGCGTCCCCGGTACACCTCTGGCGGCTGCCCCCGCCTGGAAGTCCGACACACGCCTGAAATTTTCAAAGTATGAAAATACGCATTTTCATCCAAAAATTCAACTTTCCCCCCGTGCACCGCAAACTTCACCCCCACTTAGGTCACTGCCTTGGGGTGCCTTACAACATATTGACGCCCCCCTGGGGTGGAAGTAGGGGAAATGTGACATTTTTCACAAAATCGAGATTTTCTCAAAATTTTTCTAAGTGTCAAGGACTCTTCCAGAAAATCTCCCCCAGGCTCCTGGAAGCGTCCCCGGTACACCTCTGGCGGCTGCCCCCGCCTGGAAGTCCGACACACGCCTGAAATTTTCAAAGTATGAAAATACGCATTTTCATCCAAAAATTCAACTTTCCCCCCGTGCACCGCAAACTTCACCCCCACTTAGGTCACTGCCTTGGGGTGCCTTACAACATATTGACGCCCCCCTGGGGTGGAAGTAGGGGAAATGTGACATTTTTCACAAAATCGAGATTTTCTCAAAATTTTTCTAAGTGTCAAGGACTCTTCCAGAAAATCTCCCCCAGGCTCCTGGAAGCGTCCCCGGTACACCTCTGGCGGCTGCCCCCGCCTGGAAGTCCGACACACGCCTGAAATTTTCAAAGTATGAAAATACGCATTTTCATCCAAAAATTCAACTTTCCCCCCGTGCACCGCAAACTTCACCCCCACTTAGGTCACTGCCTTGGGGTGCCTTACAACATATTGACGCCCCCCTGGGGTGGAAGTAGGGGAAATGTGACATTTTTTCACAAAATCGAGATTTTCTCAAAATATTTCTAAGTCCCAAGGACACTTTCAGAAAATCTTCCCCAGGCTCCTGGAAGCGTCCCCGGTACGCCTCCGGCGGCTGCCCCCGCCTGGAAGTCTGACACACGCCTGAAATTTTCAAAGTATGAAAATACGCATTTTCATCCAAAAATTCGACTTTCCGCCCGTGCACCGCAAAATTCACCCTCATTTAGGTCACTGCCCTGGGGTGCTTTACAACATATTGACGCCCCCCTGGGGTGGAAGTAGGGGAAATGTGACATTTTTCACAAAATCGGAAATTTCTCAAAATTTTTCTAAGTCCCAAGGACACTTTCAGAAAATCTTCCCCAGGCTCCTGGAAGCGTCCTCGGTACGCCTCCGGCGGCTGCCCCCGCCTGGAAGTCTGACACACGCCTGAAATTTTCAAAGTATGAAAATAATGCATTTTCATCCAAAATTCGACTTTCCGCCCGTGCCCCGCAAACTTTACCCACAGTTAGGTCACTGTCCTGGGGTACCTCACAACATATTGACGCCCCCCTGGGGTGGAAGTAGGGGAAATGTGACATTTTTTCACAAAATCGAGATTTTCTCAAAATATTTCTAAGTCCCAAGGACACTTTCAGAAAATCTTCCCCAGGCTCCTGGAAGCGTCCTCGGTACGCCTCCAGCGGCTGCCCCCGCCTGGAAGTCTGACACACGCCTGGAATTTTCAAAGTATGAAAATAATGCATTTTCATCCAAAATTCGACTTTCCGCCCGTGCCCCGCAAACTTTACCCACAGTTAGGTCACTGTCCTGGGGTACCTCACAACATATTGACGCCCCCCTGTGGTGGAAGTAGGGGAAATGTGACATTTTTCACAAAATCGAGATTTTCTCAAAATATTTCTAAGTCCCAAGGACACTTTCATGAAATCTTCCCCAGGCTCCTGGAAGCGTCCCCGGTACGCCTCTGGCGGCTGCCCCCGCCTGGAAGTCCGACACACGCCTGAAATTTTCAAAGTATGAAAATACGCATTTTCATCCAAAAATTCAACTTTCCCCCCGTGCACCGCAAACTTCACCCGCATTTAGGTCACTGCCCTGGGGTGCTTTACAACATATTGACGCCCCCCTGTGGTGGAAGTAGGGGAAATGTGACATTTTTTCACAAAATCGAGATTTTCTCAAAATATTTCTAAGTCCCAAGGACACTTTCAGAAAATCTTCCCCAGGCTCCTGGAAGCGTCCCCGGTACGCCTCTGGCGGCTGCCCCCGCCTGGAAGTCCGACACACGCCTGAAATTTTCAAAGTATGAAAATACGCATTTTCATCCAAAAATTCAACTTTCCCCCCGTGCACCGCAAACTTTACCCGCATTTAGGTCACTGCCCTTGGGTGCTTTACAACATATTGACGCCCCCCCTGTGGTGGTAGTAGGGGAAATGTGACATTTTTCACAAAATCGAGATTTTCTAAAAAT
>NW_027508026.1:0-5000 GCF_051348905.1 Ranitomeya variabilis
CCCCGAGTGCCCCGAGAGAATCTCCAAAAGTGGGGTCAAAGCGAGAGTTCCCATGGGCGGACGGATGACACTGGAGCGGAAAACCATGTTTTCACACTGAAAAAAATGTCAGACTTCCAGGTGGGAGAAACTGCTGGGGCTGTACCGAGGACGCTTCCAGGAGCCTGGGGAAGATTTTCTGGAAGAGTCCTTGACACTTAGAAAAATTTTGAGAAAATATCGATTTTGTGAAAAAATGTCACATTTCCCCTACTTCCACCCCAGGGGGGCGTCAATATGTTGTAAAGCACCCCAGGGCAGTGACCTAAATGCGGGTGAAGTTTGCGGTGCACGGGGGGAAAGTTGAATTTTTGGATGAAAATGCGTATTTTCATACTTTGAAAATTTCAGGCGTGTGTCAGACTTCCAGGCGGGGGCAGCCGCTGGAGGCGTACCGAGGACGCTTCCAGGAGCCTGGGGAAGATTTTCTGAAAGTGTCCTTGGGACTTAGAAATATTTTGAGAAAATCTCGATTTTGTGAAAAATGTCACATTTCCCCTACTTCCACCACAGGGGGGCGTCAATATGTTGTGAGGTAACCCAGGACAGTGACCTAACTGTGGTAAAGTTTGCGGGGCACGGGCGGAAAGTTGAATTTTTGGATGAAAATGCGTATTTTCATACTTTGAAATTTTCAGGCGTGTGTCAGACTTCCAGGCGGGTGCAGCCGCCGGAGGTGTACCGGGGACGCTTCCAGGAGCCTGGGGGAGATTTTCTGGAAGAGTGCTTGGGACTTAGTGCAATTTTTTAGAAAATCTCGATTTTGTGAAAAATGTCACATTTCCCCTACTACCACCACAGGGGGGCGTCAATATGTTGTAAGGCACCCCAAGGCAGTGACCTAAATGCGGGTGAAGTTTGCGGTGCACGGGGGGAAAGTTGAATTTTTGGATGAAAATGCGTATTTTCATACTTTAAAAATTTCAGGCGTGTGTCAGACTTCCAGGCGGGGGGCAGCCGCCGGAGGTGTACCTGGGACGCTTCCAGGAGCCCGGGGAAGATTTTCTGGAAGAGTCCTTGGGACTTAGTGCAATTTTTAGAAAATCTCGATTTTGTGAAAAATGTCACATTTCCCCTACTACCACCACAGGGGGGCGTCAATATGTTGTAAAGCACCCAAGGGCAGTGACCTAAATGCGGGTAAAGTTTGCGGTGCACGGGGGGAAAGTTGAATTTTTGGATGAAAATGCGTATTTTCATACTTTGAAAATTTCAGGCGTGTGTCGGACTTCCAGGCGGGGGCAGCCGCCAGAGGCGTACCGGGGACGCTTCCAGGAGCCTGGGGAAGATTTTCTGAAAGTGTCCTTGGGACTTAGAAATATTTTGAGAAAATCTCGATTTTGTGAAAAAATGTCACATTTCCCCTACTTCCACCACAGGGGGGCGTCAATATGTTGTAAAGCACCCCAGGGCAGTGACCTAAATGCGGGTGAAGTTTGCGGTGCACGGGGGGAAAGTTGAATTTTTGGATGAAAATGCGTATTTTCATACTTTGAAAATTTCAGGCGTGTGTCGGACTTCCAGGCGGGGGCAGCCGCCAGAGGCGTACCGGGGACGCTTCCAGGAGCCTGGGGAAGATTTCATGAAAGTGTCCTTGGGACTTAGAAATATTTTGAGAAAATCTCGATTTTGTGAAAAATGTCACATTTCCCCTACTTCCACCACAGGGGGGCGTCAATATGTTGTGAGGTACCCCAGGACAGTGACCTAACTGTGGGTAAAGTTTGCGGGGCACGGGCGGAAAGTCGAATTTTGGATGAAAATGCATTATTTTCATACTTTGAAAATTCCAGGCGTGTGTCAGACTTCCAGGCGGGGGCAGCCGCTGGAGGCGTACCGAGGACGCTTCCAGGAGCCTGGGGAAGATTTTCTGAAAGTGTCCTTGGGACTTAGAAATATTTTTGAGAAAATCTCGATTTTGTGAAAAAATGTCACATTTCCCCTACTTCCACCCCAGGGGGGGCGTCAATATGTTGTGAGGTACCCCAGGACAGTGACCTAACTGTGGGTAAAGTTTGCGGGGCACGGGCGGAAAGTCGAATTTTGGATGAAAATGCATTATTTTCATACTTTGAAAATTTCAGGCGTGTGTCAGACTTCCAGGCGGGGGCAGCCGCCGGAGGCGTACCGAGGACGCTTCCAGGAGCCTGGGAAGATTTTCTGAAAGTGTCCTTGGGACTTAGAAAAATTTTGAGAAATTTCCGATTTTGTGAAAAATGTCACATTTCCCCTACTTCCACCCCAGGGGGGCGTCAATATGTTGTAAAGCACCCCAGGGCAGTGACCTAAATGAGGGTGAATTTTGCGGTGCACGGGCGGAAAGTCGAATTTTTGGATGAAAATGCGTATTTTCATACTTTGAAAATTTCAGGCGTGTGTCAGACTTCCAGGCGGGGGCAGCCGCCGGAGGCGTACCGGGGACGCTTCCAGGAGCCTGGGGAAGATTTTCTGAAAGTGTCCTTGGGACTTAGAAATATTTTGAGAAAATCTCGATTTTGTGAAAAAATGTCACATTTCCCCTACTTCCACCCCAGGGGGGCGTCAATATGTTGTAAGGCACCCCAAGGCAGTGACCTAAGTGGGGGTGAAGTTTGCGGTGCACGGGGGGAAAGTTGAATTTTTGGATGAAAATGCGTATTTTCATACTTTGAAAATTTCAGGCGTGTGTCGGACTTCCAGGCGGGGCAGCCGCCAGAGGTGTACCGGGGACGCTTCCAGGAGCCTGGGGGAGATTTTCTGGAAGAGTCCTTGACACTTAGAAAAATTTTGAGAAAATCTCGATTTTGTGAAAAATGTCACATTTCCCCTACTTCCACCCCAGGGGGGCGTCAATATGTTGTAAGGCACCCCAAGGCAGTGACCTAAGTGGGGGTGAAGTTTGCGGTGCACGGGGGGAAAGTTGAATTTTTGGATGAAAATGCGTATTTTCATACTTTGAAAATTTCAGGCGTGTGTCGGACTTCCAGGCGGGGGCAGCCGCCAGAGGTGTACCGGGGACGCTTCCAGGAGCCTGGGGGAGATTTTCTGGAAGAGTCCTTGACACTTAGAAAAATTTTGAGAAAATCTCGATTTTGTGAAAAATGTCACATTTCCCCTACTTCCACCCCAGGGGGGCGTCAATATGTTGTAAGGCACCCCAAGGCAGTGACCTAAGTGGGGGTGAAGTTTGCGGTGCACGGGGGGAAAGTTGAATTTTTGGATGAAAATGCGTATTTTCATACTTTGAAAATTTCAGGCGTGTGTCGGACTTCCAGGCGGGGGCAGCCGCCAGAGGTGTACCGGGGACGCTTCCAGGAGCCTGGGGGAGATTTTCTGGAAGAGTCCTTGACACTTAGAAAAATTTTGAGAAAATCTCGATTTTGTGAAAAATGTCACATTTCCCCTACTTCCACCCCAGGGGGGCGTCAATATGTTGTAAGGCACCCCAAGGCAGTGACCTAAGTGGGGGTGAAGTTTGCGGTGCACGGGGGGGAAAGTTGAATTTTTGGATGAAAATGCGTATTTTCATACTTTGAAAATTTCAGGCGTGTGTCGGACTTCCAGGCGGGGGCAGCCGCCAGAGGTGTACCGGGGACGCTTCCAGGAGCCTGGGGGAGATTTTCTGGAAGAGTCCTTGACACTTAGAAAAATTTTGAGAAATTTCCGATTTTGTGTAAAAATCACCCATTTCCCCTACTTCCACCCTAAAGGGGCGTCAATATGTCGTAAGGCGCCCCTAGACAGTGACCTAAGTGGGGGTGAAGTTTGGGTCTGCTGGGTGGAAAACTGAAAAAAAGCGATTTTGTGACTTTGAGAACAAACAGAGAGCTCAAAACTTTGAAAAACGTCAGACCGCTGTCAGACTTCCAGGCGGGGGAAAGCTCTGAGGTTGTACCGAGGACACTTCCATGGCCCCCGGATTGATTTTCAAGAAAGAGTCCTTGGGACTTTGAAATTTTCCGGCGAGCTGTTTTTGGCTTCCGGGAGCCGTAGAACTTTGGGAAATCGATTCCGCTCACCGGTTCAGGGTGTTTCGAGCTAGTCCAGGTCCCAGCTACGCCGCCTGGCCTCCAAATTTCGCAAATTCGAAAAAAAAAAAAATAGAACCGGAATGAGGAAATTTCTGGCCGCCGGATCCGCCGCACGGCTCCAGGAGGTCGGACACTTTTTGACTTTGTTCCCTTAAAGTGGGGGTCGGTGTCTCACCATGCAAATACCCAGTTTTGCACACCAGCTGCAGGATATAGGAGAGAGAGGTACCTCTCGGCCCCGACCAAAATCCGTTGTTTTCGTGGTTCCTCGACTCGGGTAGGCGGTTTGGCGAGTACCCCCCTTTTGCATGGAAGTTCGCACTCGCGCCGAGACCAGGCTTCCGCGGCTCCAGGGGGACTTTTGCCGGTTGTCCGTCCCGAGTCCGAGACGCGTTTCCTGGGTCGCCCGAGCCCGAACGGACCCTCCCCACGTGGGTTCCTGTCCTCTGAGGGCGACGGTCGTCAGAAGGGGGGCAGATCCAGAGTCCTCGTCCGCAGGAGGGCTCTGGGAGGGCGGATCGCTCCTTCTGACTTTGTCCCCTCGGAGCGGGCTCGGCGTTTCTCTGTGTCGGATGTCTCCCGCTTCCGCGCCAACGGGGAGACCTATGAGAGAATCGCACCGCGACCCGGCTTCCGTCTCGAGGGCGCCCGGAGCGCGCCGGACACTCGCTTCCAGGACTCCAGGGGCACGTTTCTTCCCCGTCTCCCCCGAGGGGAAGAACGGAGGCAGGGGTTCCACCCGAGCCCCTGCCCTTTCTTCCGATCGATCTGGCTCAGCGCTCCCGGGTGGGGAGGTGGTGCCGCTCGCTCGGCCCGGGCTTTGGAGCCCGCGTCGGTTTACGGCGGGCGGTCTCCTTCCTCTGTTACCCCCCCCCGGGTTTCAGGCACTCGTCCTTGGGCGCGCACGCCGGCGGTCGCCCTCCCGTCTACGGACGGAGGCGGCCGAGCTGT
>NW_027508026.1:15000-20000 GCF_051348905.1 Ranitomeya variabilis
TTTTGTGAAAAATGTCACATTTCCCCTACTTCCACCACAGGGGGGCGTCAATATGTTGTGAGGTAACCCAGGACAGTGACCTAACTGTGGGTAAAGTTTGCGGGGCACGGGCGGAAAGTTGAATTTTTGGATGAAAATGCGTATTTTCATACTTTGAAATTTTCAGGCGTGTGTCAGACTTCCAGGCGGGTGCAGCCGCCGGAGGTGTACCGGGGACGCTTCCAGGAGCCTGGGGGAGATTTTCTGGAAGAGTGCTTGGGACTTAGTGCAATTTTTTAGAAAATCTCGATTTTGTGAAAAATGTCACATTTCCCCTACTACCACCACAGGGGGGCGTCAATATGTTGTAAGGCACCCCAAGGCAGTGACCTAAATGCGGGTGAAGTTTGCGGTGCACGGGGGGAAAGTTGAATTTTTGGATGAAAATGCGTATTTTCATACTTTAAAAATTTCAGGCGTGTGTCAGACTTCCAGGCGGGGGCAGCCGCCGGAGGTGTACCTGGGACGCTTCCAGGAGCCCGGGGAAGATTTTCTGGAAGAGTCCTTGGGACTTAGTGCAATTTTTAGAAAATCTCGATTTTGTGAAAAATGTCACATTTCCCCTACTACCACCACAGGGGGGGCGTCAATATGTTGTAAAGCACCCAAGGGCAGTGACCTAAATGCGGGTAAAGTTTGCGGTGCACGGGGGGAAAGTTGAATTTTTGGATGAAAATGCGTATTTTCATACTTTGAAAATTTCAGGCGTGTGTCGGACTTCCAGGCGGGGGCAGCCGCCAGAGGCGTACCGGGGACGCTTCCAGGAGCCTGGGGAAGATTTTCTGAAAGTGTCCTTGGGACTTAGAAATATTTTGAGAAAATCTCGATTTTGTGAAAAAATGTCACATTTCCCCTACTTCCACCACAGGGGGGCGTCAATATGTTGTAAAGCACCCCAGGGCAGTGACCTAAATGCGGGTGAAGTTTGCGGTGCACGGGGGGAAAGTTGAATTTTTGGATGAAAATGCGTATTTTCATACTTTGAAAATTTCAGGCGTGTGTCGGACTTCCAGGCGGGGGCAGCCGCCAGAGGCGTACCGGGGACGCTTCCAGGAGCCTGGGGAAGATTTCATGAAAGTGTCCTTGGGACTTAGAAATATTTTGAGAAAATCTCGATTTTGTGAAAAATGTCACATTTCCCCTACTTCCACCACAGGGGGGCGTCAATATGTTGTGAGGTACCCCAGGACAGTGACCTAACTGTGGGTAAAGTTTGCGGGGCACGGGCGGAAAGTCGAATTTTGGATGAAAATGCATTATTTTCATACTTTGAAAATTCCAGGCGTGTGTCAGACTTCCAGGCGGGGGCAGCCGCTGGAGGCGTACCGAGGACGCTTCCAGGAGCCTGGGGAAGATTTTCTGAAAGTGTCCTTGGGACTTAGAAATATTTTGAGAAAATCTCGATTTTGTGAAAAAATGTCACATTTCCCCTACTTCCACCCCAGGGGGGCGTCAATATGTTGTGAGGTACCCCAGGACAGTGACCTAACTGTGGGTAAAGTTTGCGGGGCACGGGCGGAAAGTCGAATTTTGGATGAAAATGCATTATTTTCATACTTTGAAAATTTCAGGCGTGTGTCAGACTTCCAGGCGGGGGCAGCCGCCGGAGGCGTACCGAGGACGCTTCCAGGAGCCTGGGGAAGATTTTCTGAAAGTGTCCTTGGGACTTAGAAAAATTTTGAGAAATTTCCGATTTTGTGAAAAATGTCACATTTCCCCTACTTCCACCCCAGGGGGGCGTCAATATGTTGTAAAGCACCCCAGGGCAGTGACCTAAATGAGGGTGAATTTTGCGGTGCACGGGCGGAAAGTCGAATTTTTGGATGAAAATGCGTATTTTCATACTTTGAAAATTTCAGGCGTGTGTCAGACTTCCAGGCGGGGGCAGCCGCCGGAGGCGTACCGGGGACGCTTCCAGGAGCCTGGGGAAGATTTTCTGAAAGTGTCCTTGGGACTTAGAAATATTTTGAGAAAATCTCGATTTTGTGAAAAAATGTCACATTTCCCCTACTTCCACCCCAGGGGGGCGTCAATATGTTGTAAGGCACCCCAAGGCAGTGACCTAAGTGGGGGTGAAGTTTGCGGTGCACGGGGGGAAAGTTGAATTTTTGGATGAAAATGCGTATTTTCATACTTTGAAAATTTCAGGCGTGTGTCGGACTTCCAGGCGGGGGCAGCCGCCAGAGGTGTACCGGGGACGCTTCCAGGAGCCTGGGGGAGATTTTCTGGAAGAGTCCTTGACACTTAGAAAAATTTTGAGAAAATCTCGATTTTGTGAAAAATGTCACATTTCCCCTACTTCCACCCCAGGGGGGCGTCAATATGTTGTAAGGCACCCCAAGGCAGTGACCTAAGTGGGGGTGAAGTTTGCGGTGCACGGGGGGAAAGTTGAATTTTTGGATGAAAATGCGTATTTTCATACTTTGAAAATTTCAGGCGTGTGTCGGACTTCCAGGCGGGGGCAGCCGCCAGAGGTGTACCGGGGACGCTTCCAGGAGCCTGGGGGAGATTTTCTGGAAGAGTCCTTGACACTTAGAAAAATTTTGAGAAAATCTCGATTTTGTGAAAAATGTCACATTTCCCCTACTTCCACCCCAGGGGGGCGTCAATATGTTGTAAGGCACCCCAAGGCAGTGACCTAAGTGGGGGTGAAGTTTGCGGTGCACGGGGGGAAAGTTGAATTTTTGGATGAAAATGCGTATTTTCATACTTTGAAAATTTCAGGCGTGTGTCGGACTTCCAGGCGGGGGCAGCCGCCAGAGGTGTACCGGGGACGCTTCCAGGAGCCTGGGGGAGATTTTCTGGAAGAGTCCTTGACACTTAGAAAAATTTTGAGAAAATCTCGATTTTGTGAAAAATGTCACATTTCCCCTACTTCCACCCCAGGGGGGCGTCAATATGTTGTAAGGCACCCCAAGGCAGTGACCTAAGTGGGGGTGAAGTTTGCGGTGCACGGGGGGAAAGTTGAATTTTTGGATGAAAATGCGTATTTTCATACTTTGAAAATTTCAGGCGTGTGTCGGACTTCCAGGCGGGGGCAGCCGCCAGAGGTGTACCGGGGACGCTTCCAGGAGCCTGGGGGAGATTTTCTGGAAGAGTCCTTGACACTTAGAAAAATTTTGAGAAATTTCCGATTTTGTGTAAAAATCACCCATTTCCCCTACTTCCACCCTAAAGGGGCGTCAATATGTCGTAAGGCGCCCCTAGACAGTGACCTAAGTGGGGGTGAAGTTTGGGTCTGCTGGGTGGAAAACTGAAAAAAAGCGATTTTGTGACTTTGAGAACAAACAGAGAGCTCAAAACTTTGAAAAACGTCAGACCGCTGTCAGACTTCCAGGCGGGGGAAAGCTCTGAGGTTGTACCGAGGACACTTCCATGGCCCCCGGATTGATTTTCAAGAAAGAGTCCTTGGGACTTTGAAATTTTCCGGCGAGCTGTTTTTGGCTTCCGGGAGCCGTAGAACTTTGGGAAATCGATTCCGCTCACCGGTTCAGGGTGTTTCGAGCTAGTCCAGGTCCCAGCTACGCCGCCTGGCCTCCAAATTTCGCAAATTCGAAAAAAAAAAAAATAGAACCGGAATGAGGAAATTTCTGGCCGCCGGATCCGCCGCACGGCTCCAGGAGGTCGGACACTTTTTGACTTTGTTCCCTTAAAGTGGGGGTCGGTGTCTCACCATGCAAATACCCAGTTTTGCACACCAGCTGCAGGATATAGGAGAGAGAGGTACCTCTCGGCCCCGACCAAAATCCGTTGTTTTCGTGGTTCCTCGACTCGGGTAGGCGGTTTGGCGAGTACCCCCCTTTTGCATGGAAGTTCGCACTCGCGCCGAGACCAGGCTTCCGCGGCTCCAGGGGGACTTTTGCCGGTTGTCCGTCCCGAGTCCGAGACGCGTTTCCTGGGTCGCCCGAGCCCGAACGGACCCTCCCCACGTGGGTTCCTGTCCTCTGAGGGCGACGGTCGTCAGAAGGGGGGCAGATCCAGAGTCCTCGTCCGCAGGAGGGCTCTGGGAGGGCGGATCGCTCCTTCTGACTTTGTCCCCTCGGAGCGGGCTCGGCGTTTCTCTGTGTCGGATGTCTCCCGCTTCCGCGCCAACGGGGAGACCTATGAGAGAATCGCACCGCGACCCGGCTTCCGTCTCGAGGGCGCCCGGAGCGCGCCGGACACTCGCTTCCAGGACTCCAGGGGCACGTTTCTTCCCCGTCTCCCCCGAGGGGAAGAACGGAGGCAGGGGTTCCACCCGAGCCCCTGCCCTTTCTTCCGATCGATCTGGCTCAGCGCTCCCGGGTGGGGAGGTGGTGCCGCTCGCTCGGCCCGGGCTTTGGAGCCCGCGTCGGTTTACGGCGGGCGGTCTCCTTCCTCTGTTACCCCCCCCCGGGTTTCAGGCACTCGTCCTTGGGCGCGCACGCCGGCGGTCGCCCTCCCGTCTACGGACGGAGGCGGCCGAGCTGTGGGGAGTTTGACCCGAACCGTGGTACGGCAGCGGTCCGACGACCCGCACGGGCGAACGGAGGGGCGCCCACCCACCTCGGCGTGGGGGCCCGCCGTCCGAATCGCTCCCCGCGCGGGGCAGCACAACGATCTTCTCCGAGGGCGGCCCTTTGACTTCCAGATGCGCAGCTCGTCCGCGGAGGCCCGCGCCGCACCCCAGCGTCCGAAGGGCGGCCTCCGCGGTGGGCATCGGCGAGAGCGGCGGCGGTGGGTGGCGCTTCCACGCCACCGCCGAGCTCCGCGTTTTCCAGTCTTTTCCCGAGCCCCTACGATAGTGGGGGGATGACAGACGTGCGGGGAGGCGGGCGAGTGGGTTCTCACCGTGCGGTGTGCCCCGCGGCCGAACGCCGTCGCCTTCCCCTCGTCCGCCGTCCTCCGAGGCGGCTCGGCAGGGAGCGCGAGAGCGAGAGGGAGAGCGAGAGAGAGAGACCAAGCGGACGCCCCGGAGCGAGAAGGGAGGATGGAGAAGGAAA
>NW_027508026.1:30000-35000 GCF_051348905.1 Ranitomeya variabilis
GAGCCCGGGGAAGATTTTCTGGAAGAGTCCTTGGGACTTAGTGCAATTTTTAGAAAATCTCGATTTTGTGAAAAATGTCACATTTCCCCTACTACCACCACAGGGGGGGCGTCAATATGTTGTAAAGCACCCAAGGGCAGTGACCTAAATGCGGGTAAAGTTTGCGGTGCACGGGGGGAAAGTTGAATTTTTGGATGAAAATGCGTATTTTCATACTTTGAAAATTTCAGGCGTGTGTCGGACTTCCAGGCGGGGGCAGCCGCCAGAGGCGTACCGGGGACGCTTCCAGGAGCCTGGGGAAGATTTTCTGAAAGTGTCCTTGGGACTTAGAAATATTTTGAGAAAATCTCGATTTTGTGAAAAAATGTCACATTTCCCCTACTTCCACCACAGGGGGGCGTCAATATGTTGTAAAGCACCCCAGGGCAGTGACCTAAATGCGGGTGAAGTTTGCGGTGCACGGGGGGAAAGTTGAATTTTTGGATGAAAATGCGTATTTTCATACTTTGAAAATTTCAGGCGTGTGTCGGACTTCCAGGCGGGGGCAGCCGCCAGAGGCGTACCGGGGACGCTTCCAGGAGCCTGGGGAAGATTTCATGAAAGTGTCCTTGGGACTTAGAAATATTTTGAGAAAATCTCGATTTTGTGAAAAATGTCACATTTCCCCTACTTCCACCACAGGGGGGCGTCAATATGTTGTGAGGTACCCCAGGACAGTGACCTAACTGTGGGTAAAGTTTGCGGGGCACGGGCGGAAAGTCGAATTTTGGATGAAAATGCATTATTTTCATACTTTGAAAATTCCAGGCGTGTGTCAGACTTCCAGGCGGGGGCAGCCGCTGGAGGCGTACCGAGGACGCTTCCAGGAGCCTGGGGAAGATTTTCTGAAAGTGTCCTTGGGACTTAGAAATATTTTGAGAAAATCTCGATTTTGTGAAAAAATGTCACATTTCCCCTACTTCCACCCCAGGGGGGGCGTCAATATGTTGTGAGGTACCCCAGGACAGTGACCTAACTGTGGGTAAAGTTTGCGGGGCACGGGCGGAAAGTCGAATTTTGGATGAAAATGCATTATTTTCATACTTTGAAAATTTCAGGCGTGTGTCAGACTTCCAGGCGGGGGCAGCCGCCGGAGGCGTACCGAGGACGCTTCCAGGAGCCTGGGGAAGATTTTCTGAAAGTGTCCTTGGGACTTAGAAAAATTTTGAGAAATTTCCGATTTTGTGAAAAATGTCACATTTCCCCTACTTCCACCCCAGGGGGGCGTCAATATGTTGTAAAGCACCCCAGGGCAGTGACCTAAATGAGGGTGAATTTTGCGGTGCACGGGCGGAAAGTCGAATTTTTGGATGAAAATGCGTATTTTCATACTTTGAAAATTTCAGGCGTGTGTCAGACTTCCAGGCGGGGGCAGCCGCCGGAGGCGTACCGGGGACGCTTCCAGGAGCCTGGGGAAGATTTTCTGAAAGTGTCCTTGGGACTTAGAAATATTTTGAGAAAATCTCGATTTTGTGAAAAAATGTCACATTTCCCCTACTTCCACCCCAGGGGGGCGTCAATATGTTGTAAGGCACCCCAAGGCAGTGACCTAAGTGGGGGTGAAGTTTGCGGTGCACGGGGGGAAAGTTGAATTTTTGGATGAAAATGCGTATTTTCATACTTTGAAAATTTCAGGCGTGTGTCGGACTTCCAGGCGGGGGCAGCCGCCAGAGGTGTACCGGGGACGCTTCCAGGAGCCTGGGGGAGATTTTCTGGAAGAGTCCTTGACACTTAGAAAAATTTTGAGAAAATCTCGATTTTGTGAAAAATGTCACATTTCCCCTACTTCCACCCCAGGGGGGCGTCAATATGTTGTAAGGCACCCCAAGGCAGTGACCTAAGTGGGGGTGAAGTTTGCGGTGCACGGGGGGAAAGTTGAATTTTTGGATGAAAATGCGTATTTTCATACTTTGAAAATTTCAGGCGTGTGTCGGACTTCCAGGCGGGGGCAGCCGCCAGAGGTGTACCGGGGACGCTTCCAGGAGCCTGGGGGAGATTTTCTGGAAGAGTCCTTGACACTTAGAAAAATTTTGAGAAAATCTCGATTTTGTGAAAAATGTCACATTTCCCCTACTTCCACCCCAGGGGGGCGTCAATATGTTGTAAGGCACCCCAAGGCAGTGACCTAAGTGGGGGTGAAGTTTGCGGTGCACGGGGGGAAAGTTGAATTTTTGGATGAAAATGCGTATTTTCATACTTTGAAAATTTCAGGCGTGTGTCGGACTTCCAGGCGGGGGCAGCCGCCAGAGGTGTACCGGGGACGCTTCCAGGAGCCTGGGGGAGATTTTCTGGAAGAGTCCTTGACACTTAGAAAAATTTTGAGAAAATCTCGATTTTGTGAAAAATGTCACATTTCCCCTACTTCCACCCCAGGGGGGCGTCAATATGTTGTAAGGCACCCCAAGGCAGTGACCTAAGTGGGGGTGAAGTTTGCGGTGCACGGGGGGAAAGTTGAATTTTTGGATGAAAATGCGTATTTTCATACTTTGAAAATTTCAGGCGTGTGTCGGACTTCCAGGCGGGGGCAGCCGCCAGAGGTGTACCGGGGACGCTTCCAGGAGCCTGGGGGAGATTTTCTGGAAGAGTCCTTGACACTTAGAAAAATTTTGAGAAATTTCCGATTTTGTGTAAAAATCACCCATTTCCCCTACTTCCACCCTAAAGGGGCGTCAATATGTCGTAAGGCGCCCCTAGACAGTGACCTAAGTGGGGGTGAAGTTTGGGTCTGCTGGGTGGAAAACTGAAAAAAAGCGATTTTGTGACTTTGAGAACAAACAGAGAGCTCAAAACTTTGAAAAACGTCAGACCGCTGTCAGACTTCCAGGCGGGGGAAAGCTCTGAGGTTGTACCGAGGACACTTCCATGGCCCCCGGATTGATTTTCAAGAAAGAGTCCTTGGGACTTTGAAATTTTCCGGCGAGCTGTTTTTGGCTTCCGGGAGCCGTAGAACTTTGGGAAATCGATTCCGCTCACCGGTTCAGGGTGTTTCGAGCTAGTCCAGGTCCCAGCTACGCCGCCTGGCCTCCAAATTTCGCAAATTCGAAAAAAAAAAAAATAGAACCGGAATGAGGAAATTTCTGGCCGCCGGATCCGCCGCACGGCTCCAGGAGGTCGGACACTTTTTGACTTTGTTCCCTTAAAGTGGGGGTCGGTGTCTCACCATGCAAATACCCAGTTTTGCACACCAGCTGCAGGATATAGGAGAGAGAGGTACCTCTCGGCCCCGACCAAAATCCGTTGTTTTCGTGGTTCCTCGACTCGGGTAGGCGGTTTGGCGAGTACCCCCCTTTTGCATGGAAGTTCGCACTCGCGCCGAGACCAGGCTTCCGCGGCTCCAGGGGGACTTTTGCCGGTTGTCCGTCCCGAGTCCGAGACGCGTTTCCTGGGTCGCCCGAGCCCGAACGGACCCTCCCCACGTGGGTTCCTGTCCTCTGAGGGCGACGGTCGTCAGAAGGGGGGCAGATCCAGAGTCCTCGTCCGCAGGAGGGCTCTGGGAGGGCGGATCGCTCCTTCTGACTTTGTCCCCTCGGAGCGGGCTCGGCGTTTCTCTGTGTCGGATGTCTCCCGCTTCCGCGCCAACGGGGAGACCTATGAGAGAATCGCACCGCGACCCGGCTTCCGTCTCGAGGGCGCCCGGAGCGCGCCGGACACTCGCTTCCAGGACTCCAGGGGCACGTTTCTTCCCCGTCTCCCCCGAGGGGAAGAACGGAGGCAGGGGTTCCACCCGAGCCCCTGCCCTTTCTTCCGATCGATCTGGCTCAGCGCTCCCGGGTGGGGAGGTGGTGCCGCTCGCTCGGCCCGGGCTTTGGAGCCCGCGTCGGTTTACGGCGGGCGGTCTCCTTCCTCTGTTACCCCCCCCCGGGTTTCAGGCACTCGTCCTTGGGCGCGCACGCCGGCGGTCGCCCTCCCGTCTACGGACGGAGGCGGCCGAGCTGTGGGGAGTTTGACCCGAACCGTGGTACGGCAGCGGTCCGACGACCCGCACGGGCGAACGGAGGGGCGCCCACCCACCTCGGCGTGGGGGCCCGCCGTCCGAATCGCTCCCCGCGCGGGGCAGCACAACGATCTTCTCCGAGGGCGGCCCTTTGACTTTCAGATGCGCAGCTCGTCCGCGGAGGCCCGCGCCGCACCCCAGCGTCCGAAGGGCGGCCTCCGCGGTGGGCATCGGCGAGAGCGGCGGCGGTGGGTGGCGCTTCCACGCCACCGCCGAGCTCCGCGTTTTCCAGTCTTTTCCCGAGCCCCTACGATAGTGGGGGGATGACAGACGTGCGGGGAGGCGGGCGAGTGGGTTCTCACCGTGCGGTGTGCCCCGCGGCCGAACGCCGTCGCCTTCCCCTCGTCCGCCGTCCTCCGAGGCGGCTCGGCAGGGAGCGCGAGAGCGAGAGGGAGAGCGAGAGAGAGAGACCAAGCGGACGCCCCGGAGCGAGAAGGGAGGATGGAGAAGGAAAGACGAATCGAAGGGGGGCACGAGTTTGGCGAAGGGAGTACCCGGCGTATTGCCGCACCGGACTTCGTCTGTTCTCAACAGTCGAGACACGGCTTCGGGGGGAGACGCCGCTCGGTCGGTCACCTTTGAGGTTACGGGCAAGAGCCCGGGACAAGGGACTACGCCGGAGGGCGACGCCGACACGGCCAGGCCGACCATGCCCCGCGCTTGACCTCCGGGTCGCTGGGGCTTGTGCCGGAGCCGCGGCGGACCCCGACGGCCAGCCCCCCTCTCCCACTCCTCGCGCCCGTCCGCCGGTGGGTCGAGGACCCCCCGCGGTGGAGGCAGGTCTAAGCCAGACGGCGGCGCCGCACAGGCCCCCCCACGCCCTGGCCCCTCTCCCCAGCAGCGACTCAGTGCGTCGCCCCGGGAGCGGTGGGTCACGAGGCAGGGCGGCCGTGGCGTCCTCCGGAGGCCAGTCACCTCGACCTTCCCGCGCAAGGGGTGGTCTTTCGCGACAGATGCCCTCCGTTCG
>NW_027508026.1:45000-50000 GCF_051348905.1 Ranitomeya variabilis
ATTTCAGGCGTGTGTCGGACTTCCAGGCGGGGGCAGCCGCCAGAGGCGTACCGGGGACGCTTCCAGGAGCCTGGGGAAGATTTCATGAAAGTGTCCTTGGGACTTAGAAATATTTTGAGAAAATCTCGATTTTGTGAAAAATGTCACATTTCCCCTACTTCCACCACAGGGGGGCGTCAATATGTTGTGAGGTACCCCAGGACAGTGACCTAACTGTGGGTAAAGTTTGCGGGGCACGGGCGGAAAGTCGAATTTTGGATGAAAATGCATTATTTTCATACTTTGAAAATTCCAGGCGTGTGTCAGACTTCCAGGCGGGGGCAGCCGCTGGAGGCGTACCGAGGACGCTTCCAGGAGCCTGGGGAAGATTTTCTGAAAGTGTCCTTGGGACTTAGAAATATTTTGAGAAAATCTCGATTTTGTGAAAAAATGTCACATTTCCCCTACTTCCACCCCAGGGGGGCGTCAATATGTTGTGAGGTACCCCAGGACAGTGACCTAACTGTGGGTAAAGTTTGCGGGGCACGGGCGGAAAGTCGAATTTTGGATGAAAATGCATTATTTTCATACTTTGAAAATTTCAGGCGTGTGTCAGACTTCCAGGCGGGGGCAGCCGCCGGAGGCGTACCGAGGACGCTTCCAGGAGCCTGGGGAAGATTTTCTGAAAGTGTCCTTGGGACTTAGAAAAATTTTGAGAAATTTCCGATTTTGTGAAAAATGTCACATTTCCCCTACTTCCACCCCAGGGGGGCGTCAATATGTTGTAAAGCACCCCAGGGCAGTGACCTAAATGAGGGTGAATTTTGCGGTGCACGGGCGGAAAGTCGAATTTTTGGATGAAAATGCGTATTTTCATACTTTGAAAATTTCAGGCGTGTGTCAGACTTCCAGGCGGGGGCAGCCGCCGGAGGCGTACCGGGGACGCTTCCAGGAGCCTGGGGAAGATTTTCTGAAAGTGTCCTTGGGACTTAGAAATATTTTGAGAAAATCTCGATTTTGTGAAAAAATGTCACATTTCCCCTACTTCCACCCCAGGGGGGCGTCAATATGTTGTAAGGCACCCCAAGGCAGTGACCTAAGTGGGGGTGAAGTTTGCGGTGCACGGGGGGAAAGTTGAATTTTTGGATGAAAATGCGTATTTTCATACTTTGAAAATTTCAGGCGTGTGTCGGACTTCCAGGCGGGGGCAGCCGCCAGAGGTGTACCGGGGACGCTTCCAGGAGCCTGGGGGAGATTTTCTGGAAGAGTCCTTGACACTTAGAAAAATTTTGAGAAAATCTCGATTTTGTGAAAAATGTCACATTTCCCCTACTTCCACCCCAGGGGGGCGTCAATATGTTGTAAGGCACCCCAAGGCAGTGACCTAAGTGGGGGTGAAGTTTGCGGTGCACGGGGGGAAAGTTGAATTTTTGGATGAAAATGCGTATTTTCATACTTTGAAAATTTCAGGCGTGTGTCGGACTTCCAGGCGGGGGCAGCCGCCAGAGGTGTACCGGGGACGCTTCCAGGAGCCTGGGGGAGATTTTCTGGAAGAGTCCTTGACACTTAGAAAAATTTTGAGAAAATCTCGATTTTGTGAAAAATGTCACATTTCCCCTACTTCCACCCCAGGGGGGCGTCAATATGTTGTAAGGCACCCCAAGGCAGTGACCTAAGTGGGGGTGAAGTTTGCGGTGCACGGGGGGAAAGTTGAATTTTTGGATGAAAATGCGTATTTTCATACTTTGAAAATTTCAGGCGTGTGTCGGACTTCCAGGCGGGGGCAGCCGCCAGAGGTGTACCGGGGACGCTTCCAGGAGCCTGGGGGAGATTTTCTGGAAGAGTCCTTGACACTTAGAAAAATTTTGAGAAAATCTCGATTTTGTGAAAAATGTCACATTTCCCCTACTTCCACCCCAGGGGGGCGTCAATATGTTGTAAGGCACCCCAAGGCAGTGACCTAAGTGGGGGTGAAGTTTGCGGTGCACGGGGGGAAAGTTGAATTTTTGGATGAAAATGCGTATTTTCATACTTTGAAAATTTCAGGCGTGTGTCGGACTTCCAGGCGGGGGCAGCCGCCAGAGGTGTACCGGGGACGCTTCCAGGAGCCTGGGGGAGATTTTCTGGAAGAGTCCTTGACACTTAGAAAAATTTTGAGAAATTTCCGATTTTGTGTAAAAATCACCCATTTCCCCTACTTCCACCCTAAAGGGGCGTCAATATGTCGTAAGGCGCCCCTAGACAGTGACCTAAGTGGGGGTGAAGTTTGGGTCTGCTGGGTGGAAAACTGAAAAAAAGCGATTTTGTGACTTTGAGAACAAACAGAGAGCTCAAAACTTTGAAAAACGTCAGACCGCTGTCAGACTTCCAGGCGGGGGAAAGCTCTGAGGTTGTACCGAGGACACTTCCATGGCCCCCGGATTGATTTTCAAGAAAGAGTCCTTGGGACTTTGAAATTTTCCGGCGAGCTGTTTTTGGCTTCCGGGAGCCGTAGAACTTTGGGAAATCGATTCCGCTCACCGGTTCAGGGTGTTTCGAGCTAGTCCAGGTCCCAGCTACGCCGCCTGGCCTCCAAATTTCGCAAATTCGAAAAAAAAAAAAATAGAACCGGAATGAGGAAATTTCTGGCCGCCGGATCCGCCGCACGGCTCCAGGAGGTCGGACACTTTTTGACTTTGTTCCCTTAAAGTGGGGGTCGGTGTCTCACCATGCAAATACCCAGTTTTGCACACCAGCTGCAGGATATAGGAGAGAGAGGTACCTCTCGGCCCCGACCAAAATCCGTTGTTTTCGTGGTTCCTCGACTCGGGTAGGCGGTTTGGCGAGTACCCCCCTTTTGCATGGAAGTTCGCACTCGCGCCGAGACCAGGCTTCCGCGGCTCCAGGGGGACTTTTGCCGGTTGTCCGTCCCGAGTCCGAGACGCGTTTCCTGGGTCGCCCGAGCCCGAACGGACCCTCCCCACGTGGGTTCCTGTCCTCTGAGGGCGACGGTCGTCAGAAGGGGGGCAGATCCAGAGTCCTCGTCCGCAGGAGGGCTCTGGGAGGGCGGATCGCTCCTTCTGACTTTGTCCCCTCGGAGCGGGCTCGGCGTTTCTCTGTGTCGGATGTCTCCCGCTTCCGCGCCAACGGGGAGACCTATGAGAGAATCGCACCGCGACCCGGCTTCCGTCTCGAGGGCGCCCGGAGCGCGCCGGACACTCGCTTCCAGGACTCCAGGGGCACGTTTCTTCCCCGTCTCCCCCGAGGGGAAGAACGGAGGCAGGGGTTCCACCCGAGCCCCTGCCCTTTCTTCCGATCGATCTGGCTCAGCGCTCCCGGGTGGGGAGGTGGTGCCGCTCGCTCGGCCCGGGCTTTGGAGCCCGCGTCGGTTTACGGCGGGCGGTCTCCTTCCTCTGTTACCACCCCCCGGGTTTCAGGCACTCGTCCTTGGGCGCGCACGCCGGCGGTCGCCCTCCCGTCTACGGACGGAGGCGGCCGAGCTGTGGGGAGTTTGACCCGAACCGTGGTACGGCAGCGGTCCGACGACCCGCACGGGCGAACGGAGGGGCGCCCACCCACCTCGGCGTGGGGGCCCGCCGTCCGAATCGCTCCCCGCGCGGGGCAGCACAACGATCTTCTCCGAGGGCGGCCCTTTGACTTTCAGATGCGCAGCTCGTCCGCGGAGGCCCGCGCCGCACCCCAGCGTCCGAAGGGCGGCCTCCGCGGTGGGCATCGGCGAGAGCGGCGGCGGTGGGTGGCGCTTCCACGCCACCGCCGAGCTCCGCGTTTTCCAGTCTTTTCCCGAGCCCCTACGATAGTGGGGGGATGACAGACGTGCGGGGAGGCGGGCGAGTGGGTTCTCACCGTGCGGTGTGCCCCGCGGCCGAACGCCGTCGCCTTCCCCTCGTCCGCCGTCCTCCGAGGCGGCTCGGCAGGGAGCGCGAGAGCGAGAGGGAGAGCGAGAGAGAGAGACCAAGCGGACGCCCCGGAGCGAGAAGGGAGGATGGAGAAGGAAAGACGAATCGAAGGGGGGCACGAGTTTGGCGAAGGGAGTACCCGGCGTATTGCCGCACCGGACTTCGTCTGTTCTCAACAGTCGAGACACGGCTTCGGGGGGAGACGCCGCTCGGTCGGTCACCTTTGAGGTTACGGGCAAGAGCCCGGGACAAGGGACTACGCCGGAGGGCGACGCCGACACGGCCAGGCCGACCATGCCCCGCGCTTGACCTCCGGGTCGCTGGGGCTTGTGCCGGAGCCGCGGCGGACCCCGACGGCCAGCCCCCCTCTCCCACTCCTCGCGCCCGTCCGCCGGTGGGTCGAGGACCCCCCGCGGTGGAGGCAGGTCTAAGCCAGACGGCGGCGCCGCACAGGCCCCCCCACGCCCTGGCCCCTCTCCCCAGCAGCGACTCAGTGCGTCGCCCCGGGAGCGGTGGGTCACGAGGCAGGGCGGCCGTGGCGTCCTCCGGAGGCCAGTCACCTCGACCTTCCCGCGCAAGGGGTGGTCTTTCGCGACAGATGCCCTCCGTTCGGGAGGCCGGGTCTAAGCCAGACGGCGGCGCCGCGCAGGCCCCCCACGCCCTGGCCCCTCTCCCCAGCAGCGACTCTGTGTGTCGCCCCGGGAGCGGTGGGTCACGAGGCGGGGCGGCCGTGGCGTCCTCCGCGGGCCAGTCACCTCGCCCTCTCCGTGCAAGGTGGGTATTTTCCAGACGCCCTCCGCATCGGTGGCTTTGCGCGCCGTACAGCGTGCACGATCTCCTGGCGGCACTGCACTCGCCGTTCAGGCTCCTTTTTCCCGTGGGTTACGCCCCCGTGATGCCGCCTACCGGCACGGACGACGACGATGAGGATTTCCCTTCCTCCGGGCGCCCTTCCCGCTGCGGGGCTTCCTCCGGCCTCTCTTCCTCGCTCTCCCCCTCCGGGTCCGCTCCCTCGCCTCAACGCGGTCCAGTCGTGTTGGGGAGCTACCTGGTTGATCCTGCCAGTAGCATATGCTTGTCTCAAAGATTAAGCCATGCACGTGTAAGTACACACGGACGGTACAG
>NW_027508027.1:0-51864 GCF_051348905.1 Ranitomeya variabilis
TGGGGGTCTTCTGCATATGTTGTAAAGGGGTTTAAAATAAATAAAATTTAACAAAATAAATATGTACGTTTGAGGACCTTCCGAATATCAGAGCGATATATTTCCAGGGTACGTACCTGAATATCTTGTATTGAGATGACCGAGCAAGGAAAAGCAGACGGGGATGTGACTTTCACAATCACAGAGTCGACCTCCAGTGGGAAAACATACTTAAAGTACTGCAATAAGACAACACAATAGGAGAAGCGTCAAACCCCTTCAAAAATGCAACTGCACCGATTACCGAGGGGTGCAGCTCCCACCAAGCCGCTAATGTACTGGCACCGGATATCTGACATTGCCAATAAGACATTTCTATTTAATAAAAAGATCAATGAACACGAAGGACGGTGTGAAGCAGGGTACACTAAAAGGGTTGTTCACTTCCCCAAATTTTTATTCCCGAAAGTATTGACATCGTGATGATAGCAGTGCCCAAAACACAAGTTAAAGTGTATCTGTCGCTAGATTTCACAATAGAAACTGCATACATTATTAAACAGATGTTTTAGACCTGAGGAGGCTGATGTACTTATTGTGGAAGCCACGTCAGGTTTGCTGTAGAAACCTGACATTAAAAGGAGTCCAGCTATAAAAGTTAAAAAGTAAATGTGTAATCAGACTCCATCCACCCAGACTGATTGCTGCAGATTGTACTGAGCAGTGAGAGATCTCAGCAGTAGCAAAGAGGAGGGACACTGAAGAGCTGACAGATTAGATGGGAGGATGTTCAGTGGCAGAGAATAGGGACATTGAGGAGCTCTCCATAAAGCCGGGTGGTCAGAGATTGAGCCATCAATCAGGCTCAGCAGGGAGGAGGGTCACTGAGGAGCTGACAGATTAGATGGGAGGATGTTCAGTGGCAGAGGGGAGGGACATTGAGGAGCTGTCCATAAAGCCGGGTGGTCAGAGATTGAGCCATCAATCAGGCTCAGCAGGGAGGAGGGTCACTGAGGAGCTGACAGATTAGATGGGAGGATGTTCAGTGGCAGAGGGGAGGGACATTGAGGAGCTGTCCATAAAGCCGGGTGGTCAGAGATTGAGCCATCAATCAGGCTCAGCAGGGAGGAGGGTCACTGAGGAGCTGACAGATTAGATGGGAGGATGTTCAGTGGCAGAGGGGAGGGACATTGAGGAGCTGTCCATAAAGCCGGGTGGTCAGAGATTGAGCCATCAATCAGGCTCAGCGGGGAGGAGGGACACTGAGGAGCTGTTAATTAGGCTGGGTAGGTGAAGATTGTGGTTAAAGTTTTAAGAAGAATTATACATCCATTCCGACATGGATTACCAAAGTAAGTACACCAATCACACACGTGAAATTCATCCCCCCGTCAATTTATACCTGAGGCTGAGCAGGAGTTGCATTAAAACTGAACCGTTCTTCGGTCCTACAAGTATAAAAAAAACAGAATCTGATGAAGTGCGGCCCCACAGACGCGACCTAAAAAGTCAGGAGGGAGGCGGAGCCTCACCGCAACACGAAGCTGTCGACGTGTGTAACGCGCAGGAAGTAGGTCGCGTTCTTCTCAGACAACGTAGAGACGTCCACGAAGAAGGACTCGGTCTTAGACTCTGCCCGGGTGGGCGGCTGGCACAGCGTGCGTCCGACATCCTGATATTGGTAGTTACGCTGGTACCTGCGTAAAGAGAAATTGGGAGCATAAGTAAGGCCAAAAGCGGACAGACGGGGCTGTGGTATAAGGTGCGGCTCTAAGAGCAATGGAGGCCACTTACAGTCCCCTGAGGGTCAGCGGTACTTGGAAAGACACCACCGCCTCCTTCTGCCTGACAACGAAGAGCAGCGGTGGTCCTTTCTGGTCAGACAGCACCTTGACGGACACTCGGACTCCTTCAGTCTAAAGGCAAAATGCAGAAAACGTGCCGTCATACTACTAAATAAATCATTGCGCCCGACTGTATCCTTCAGTTGTCACCAGGTTTTCCCTCTAATTTGAGCTGCCATGATGTCTCCCAAACACGGCGCACACAGACAGGAGGGATTCCTGCTCTCCTGTCTGTTCAGAAAAAAACCCAGCAACACAGAGGACATTTTACAACAGCACTGAGCAGTGTAGCTGTGAATCCGGATTTAGGGTGAGATAAAACACTTACACAATGAGAGTGCTACTGCTTTCTAGTATCAGTCTCTCTGCTCATCTATCCATACTGAAGCTGTAATCTGATCCCTCAGTGATTTGGCAGTGCATCATACTTTGACAGATGAATTTTGGGAGGAGAAAAGGCTCATAAGTGAAGAAAGTATACTTCTCCGATAATATAAGGAACTTTTACAATAAATTAACAGTACAAGATAAGACAGATTTCCATCTTTAGCAGAGATGCTGTGAGTGAACCAGGAAGCTCAGGTTGAACACAACATAACATTGCCTAGAAGAAAATGTGATTACAACCAGGAAGCATTGCTGAAATTCTTCTCTATTATGTAGAGAAATCGTCCGTCGTCACAGCAATATAATGTCCGCTTCCTTCACATTTAACAAAATTTACTTGCAAATGTAAATAAAGATTTTCTGCAGCAGCTGCCAAGTCAAAATCAATAAAAGGTTAATAAAGATGAAAAAAACTCCAAGGAAGACAGAACTTATACTTCCTGGAGAGAGAACAATATGGCCAGTGTCGCTGGAAATTCCCATTTGAGCCACAGGTCGTCCTGGATCCAGAGACGGCGTTTGGGGAAGGCAGATGGGCAACTGTCCAGGGCCCCTAATCCTTTGGGGGCTTACACTGATGACCCCATTAAAAACACAATGAAAAAAATAAAAAACACAAATTTGGGGTCGCTGCGTTCGTCAAGGTCCGATCTAATTAAATATAAAGTAAATTAATCTGCTCGGTAAATGGCGTAATGAGGAAAAAAATAAATCAAAATGACAGAATTACTTTTTTTTTTGGCAGCCACAGCATTGCAATAAAAGGTGATCAAAACATCGTATCTACTCCAATATGGTATCACTAGAAACATCAGCTCGGTGTGCAAAAAATAAGCCCTCACCCAGCCCCGGAGCCCAAAAATGAAAATGCTATGCGTCTTGGAAAATGGCAACAAATTTTTTTTTTCGCCACTGAAATAATAACAATAATAAACTATACATATTTGGCATCTGCATACTAAAAACAAAAAAACAAACAATTGTGGAATTATACGCCTTTTGCAATTTCAACGCACTAGGAATCTTTCTCCAGTCTTTCTGTACATTATGTGGTAGAATGAATCGTGTCGTTCAAAAGTACAACTTATCCTGTAAAAAAACAAGCCCTCATACGACTATATTGGGAATGAAGCTGTTCAACCCTTGTAATCACCATATAACAGCAGCATGGCGCCCCCTGCAGGCTTCAATCTTCGGATGTTCATAATTGGTTGGCTATCAGACTAAAAAAAATTAATCACATCCATAAAATGTAATTATTGTCAGTGGACTTTCTTAGTTCCTAAAATGTGTAGTTATCAGACAGAACTTCCAAGGCATTAAGGTTAACATTTCCACTAGGGACCACCTGAGTGACCCCATAACATCACAGGACAGGAAGTGTTGTCGTAGGGATTTTAGAATTTAGAATTTTTGTGCTCCGTGTACACGGGGGCAGTGTGCTCCGTGTACACGGGGGCAGTGTGCTCCGTGTATTTAGCATCCACATATATAAATACCAGCAGCACAGATGAGAGTTCATAGGTGTTAACATGTTGGCATTCGGCCACCAAATAAGTAAAATTCTGCTCATCGGGTGATTGGATTGTTTATGGAGGAACAAAATTATTTGTTCTCAGCAGCTATGAATTGATTAAGTTGGGGTTGCTTGACGGATAATCCCTTTAAAGTGCCCATCAGCAGGATTGTGCACAGTAACTACAGGCAGTGTCAGCTCGGCGCCGTTATACTGATTACAATGACACCTGGTGATGAAATCCGTCTCGTGGTTCTTGTTTAATCTTTATTTCTAGTTTTGAGTTAATGATATGCTCGTGCTTCGGAGAGGTCTGTGGGGGGCTTCACATAAATATAAATTCAGACATTTCCCAGCAAATCTTTACTCTACTAACAGATGTAAATGCTCTTAAGGCAGAAAACATGTCCAGCAGCACGACAGACGGGTTTATTCAGCGCAGAATGAAAGTCATTATCTAATAGTAATCGCGATCCTGAGCTGTAATCCACGGAGCAATCTGCCGCTTAACAGCAGAATCCCACAGCAGCTACATTCCCCAAATTTAGTCCAAACGGACGATATGTAGGGGGGGCACTTCCTCTTCATAAAAATATAAATACATAAAAAACTGATTTTTACTCTTAACTGGACCTGAAAATCCAGGGCCCAGCCTATTAGTGCCCTAACAGGCAATCCATGTGTCTGTGTAGTAAGAGTTATTTTTAATGGTTTCAACACTCCAATTAATTAATTCTAATTATTGATATGATTTCAATCAGTTAGATAGATATATTTAGATATATATATTTTCTTACTTTCATGGAGTTCACAGAAGGTCATTGAAGTTTAAATGTCCAACCAGATAACAAACGTCATTTGTAGTTTAATAAATGACCAGTTATTTGTTATTAGTAAAAGTATTTGATATTAGTAAATGACCATGTTATTAGTTGTTAGTAACTGACCGGTTTAAGGAAGTTTCTTCCTGGCATTCCAATGAATAACAACGTTTTTTACTGAGATACATTGGGCAGTATAAAGTATAAAAAGAGGATTGGAACCTTGGGGAAGAGAGAGATATGGAGGGAGAGACACACATGAAACAGAGATGGGAGCTACAGAGACAGCTTGATGACTTCTACCATAATAATGTAATGTATTTATTTTACTTTATTGTTTCATCTTATCATTTATTAAGTAAATTCAGTTTAGTTTACTCAATTTTCGTGTGAGCATTTTCTTATTCATCACAGTCCTTGAATCCGTGGCAAACATATTTTTGAGCACGCCACAGACACTATTAGCACCCGAGGATAACACCTGATCCCAGCACACTCATCACCGATCCACAGAGTCTGTGGCACTATGTATGTACTATCTGAATGGATCAGGAGTCCGCATGCTCTACTCTTACGCCTTTCATCTCTATTGGACTGACGGAGAGTGCAGCGCCAGCTTCCTCCTTCTGTCCCACAGACAATTACGTGGACTCCTGCTGTACTGGGAAGGGAATAAACATGGCCCTTTTGGTGACCATAGGTCTAAATCTAAACACACTGACTTTCTGCTGTGTCTCTAATATTAGTTTTTGTGGAAATTAAATATTTTCCCAATTCTCATCTCCTTTTCATCAGATTCATAATTTGTAGATGGTCTCACCAACTTACTGTTTCCCCTTTCTAACCCTATTGCATCATGACCCTTTTCTTAATGTGACTGTTTTGCAATACGTTCTTTTTTTTTTCTGAAAACAAAGTCTGTAGAGACCCATCTGTCTGTCCATACAAAAATACAAGTGGGGACATCGATCCCGATGTGGCACACACTGACATGTCTGGGGGGCTTCTTTAAGCAATCGGTGTAATCACGACCGTACAAAGATACCAGGCAGTGCACAGTGCTTTTCGTTGGTCGCTCTTACCTTGTTCCTCAGCATGGTGTGATTGAAGGCATATATGTTCTGCAGGTCACTGTTGACCGTGTCGTTATAATCCTGATTGAAATCGGCGTCCTTCTGAACGATGTCTTTGGTGGGAGAGTCCTGGAGCCCCGCCACCGTCCATACCAGGAGCAGGATGCAGACGGCGGGCAGCATTTTCCAGCAGCAGCAACAGGTGGAGGAGTGCGGAGTCCCGGCCGTCCTGTGCACCTTCCAACATCAGCAGAACTTCACACCACACCTTACGCAATCACAAGACTGCATGTCTGAGTCACCGGCAGACGTCCTGCACAGCATACAGAAAGATCAGAGACCCAGAAACCATACACTGCAGATCACACGCTACAAGGAGACCCCAAACTATCATCTGATCGCTTATGGCCCCACCATCCACCAGAGGTGGCCCCAAGTCCCATCTACTGCATAGAGCGGTAGGGTGAATGCTCGACCACTGCTCCACCTAAACTCCTCCGCGTGGTGGTCCTGTCTAGAGAACTGGGAGGGGGGCACACAATACCCATCCAAGATATTGAGGGTCAGTGATCAGGCATTCACCCATTTCTAGTCTGAGCCATTTTTCATTTTTTTTCAACCCCTTCTTCCAAATGTGATAACTTCCTATCTCTAAGATCGTATCTCAATATGTAGTAGGAATATTATTAATAAAAAAAATAATAAAATACCTGAAATTATAAATGTAGCATAGTTCTTCTGATTCGCCATGTCTCTTACCCCATGTGCAGGGCAATGCAGTAGCTTAAAGTATCTTTGGTTACGACCATTCATAACAATTAGCTGCTACTGGTCGTAACCATGGATACACGAGTCAGGAGAACTACCTTACATTTCTAGTTGGAGGTATTTGCTAATATTATACCCACTACATATTGAGATAGGATCTTGGAGATGGGAATACCCATTTAAAAGTTGAATTTTTCCATTATTCATTGAGCAGTAAAAATGACAAATGTGGCAACGTGATTTTCTGGATCAGAACCATTGATTCCAAAATTACAATCTTTTTTTCTACTTATGTTTGTTTTTTTGTTGTTTTTAAATTTCAGATCTTTGAAAAAATAAAAAAATAAAGCGTTCACTTTTTTATTAAATGTTTATCTTTACTTTTTCGTTCCCCTGGGGAATTTGAATCTGTGATTGTTGGAGAATGGAGTGGTTACATTGCACGTAATACTGTGACCACAACAAGCAAATTGAAAAAAAAATCCCTCTGGTTCTGATCTGACAGTTTTCTGCAGCGTGCTGGTCGCATTGCTTCACCAGTTACATTGTGCCCCCCATTCACTTACATTACGATGTAGCAGCGGCAAAAAGCAATTTTTGGCCATCTGACCCTTCTGCTGCCAGAGGCGCTGTGAAGCCCTACAATGGCCCAGCAACCAAAACCCCAACACTCCCCCTCTGATACAGCTGCACCGGAGCTGCAGGCTTCGTTACAATGTGCACACAAACAAGAGCCAGATCTGCAGAATGAGATTTACTGGAATAGTTACGGCCATAAAAAAAAATTAATGTTTGAGGTCGGACATATTTATAACCGCACTGACGTGGAGGAGAATCAGGTTTCCAGGTCATTTTTAATGCTCAATAAAAGCCGTAGAAGCAAAGCTGCCTAAAACCAACGGCGGAATTACATTTTTATTTTCACCACTTCTCCGTACTTTTTCTCCAGCTTTCAGTACATTATTTGGTACAATAAGAGGTCGTTCAATAGTACAACTTGTCCTATAAAACAAACAAAAGCCCCCATATGGCAATGTGGACGGGGCGGTGTGCGACCAATCACACCCAACGCCGAGTCCACGGATCACGAGTGGAGATCAGCAACTCTCTGGAGATTGTAACTCAACCGGAAAATTACATTTGCATTAAATCAATTTGTTGTGAATTGAAACAGCCGGGAAAGGGTTAAGTAATACAACAACCCTCCGATCAGATTCGCACCTCTGTGTCTCATGATCGAGTCTGGCCAGCAATGTGCGGACCACCCGCGGGTCTCTGACCCAACAGTGTCCTTGCTCCTCAGCCTCCGCGCCGCTCTTCACCAGACCTCACACAGGCACATCACTGACGGGTGTCACAATATGGGGGCAAGAGGAGAGCGGGCGAGCTGGAGGCGCAGAAACAGGAGATTGGGGCCTATTGGAGCAGCGGGAGAGGTGCTGCCTCCAACCAACTGGCAGCTGCCACTCTCAGGTTCGTCATGATGTCATCAGAGAAGCGTAATGGTGTTATACAGTCAGAGTGATGTCATCAGTGCAGCATGATGTCACTGGTGTGGCATAGCCTGGCGTATGATGCCAATGGGACGTCTCACCAGACTGACTAATCAGAAGAAGAGTGTCGTGGGATGGCAGGAGCTTGGAGGCAGCTCTCGCAGATTCCAGGAAGCTCAGAGGCGGACACCCGGGGGAGGTCGGTGGCGGCTCTTGCGGACACCCGGGGAGATTCTTGCAGAATCAGAAGAGCGTGGGACGGCAGGAGCTTAGGGGCAGTTCTTGCAGATTCCGTCCAGTGACCACAGATTACGGATCTCCCCGGCTCTACGCCCCTTTATTACCCGCCTGACCCCCAGTTGCGATCTCCCCGGCTCTACGCCCCGTTATTACCCGCCTCACCCTCAGTTGCGATCTCCCCGCCTCTACGTCCCTTTATTACCCGCCTCACCCTCAGATGTGATCTCCCCGGCTCTACGCCCCTTTATTACCCCCCTCACCCTCAGATGTGATCTCCCCGCCTCTACGCCCCTTTTTTACCCGCCTCACCCTCAGTTGCCATCTCCCCGCCTCTACACCCCTTTATTACCAGCCTCACCCTCAGTCGTGATCTCCCAGGCTCTACGCCCCTTCACTACCCGCCTCACCCTCAGTCGCCATCTCCCCGCCTCTACGCCCCTTTATTACCCGCCTCACCCTCAGATGTGATCTCCCCGGCTCTACGCCCCTTTATTACCCGCCTCACCCTCAGATGTGATCTCCCCACCTCTACACCCCTTTATTACCCGCCTCACCCTCAGATGTGATCTCCCCGCCTCTACACCCCTTCATTACCCGCCTCACCCTCAGATGTGATCTCCCCGGCTCTACGCCCCTTTATTACCCGCCTCACCCTCAGATGTGATCTCCCCGGCTCTACACCCCTTTATTACCCGCCTCTACACCCCTTTATTACCCGCCTCACCCTCAGATGTGATCTCCCCGCCTCTACACCCCTTTATTACCTGCCTCACCCTCAGATGTGATCTCCCCGGCTCTACGCCCCTTTATTACCCGCCTCACCCTCAGATGTGATCTCCCCGGCTCTACACCCCTTTATTACCCGCCTCTACACCCCTTTATTACCCGCCTCACCCTCAGATGTGATCTCCCCGCCTCTACACCCCTTTATTACCTGCCTCACCCTCAGATGTGATCTCCCCGCCTCTACGCCCCTTCATTACCCGCCTCACCCTCAGATGTGATCTCCCCGCCTCTACACCCCTTTATTACCCGCCTCACCCTCAGATGTGATCTCCCTGGCTCTACGCCCCTTTATTACCCACCTCACCCTCAGATGTGATCTCCCCGCCTCTACACCCCTTCATTACCCGCCTCACCCTCAGATGTGATCTCCCCGGCTCTACGCCCCTTTATTACCCGCCTCACCCTCAGTTGCCATCTCCCCGCCTCTACACCCCTTTATTACCAGCCTCACCCTCAGTCGTGATCTCCCAGGCTCTACGCCCCTTCACTACCCGCCTCACCCTCAGTCGCCATCTCCCCGCCTCTACGCCCCTTTATTACCCGCCTCACCCTCAGATGTGATCTCCCCGGCTCTACGCCCCTTTATTACCCGCCTCACCCTCAGATGTGATCTCCCCACCTCTACACCCCTTTATTACCCGCCTCACCCTCAGATGTGATCTCCCCGCCTCTACACCCCTTCATTACCCGCCTCACCCTCAGATGTGATCTCCCCGGCTCTACGCCCCTTTATTACCCGCCTCACCCTCAGATGTGATCTCCCCGGCTCTACACCCCTTTATTACCCGCCTCTACACCCCTTTATTACCCGCCTCACCCTCAGATGTGATCTCCCCGCCTCTACACCCCTTTATTACCTGCCTCACCCTCAGATGTGATCTCCCCGGCTCTACGCCCCTTTATTACCCGCCTCACCCTCAGATGTGATCTCCCCGGCTCTACACCCCTTTATTACCCGCCTCTACACCCCTTTATTACCCGCCTCACCCTCAGATGTGATCTCCCCGCCTCTACACCCCTTTATTACCTGCCTCACCCTCAGATGTGATCTCCCCGCCTCTACGCCCCTTCATTACCCGCCTCACCCTCAGATGTGATCTCCCCGCCTCTACACCCCTTTATTACCCGCCTCACCCTCAGATGTGATCTCCCTGGCTCTACGCCCCTTTATTACCCACCTCACCCTCAGATGTGATCTCCCCGCCTCTACACCCCTTCATTACCCGCCTCACCCTCAGATGTGATCTCCCCGGCTCTACGCCCCTTTATTACCCGCCTCACCCTCAGATGTGATCTCCCCGGCTCTACACCCCTTTATTACCCGCCTCACCCTCAGATGTGATCTCCCCGCCTCTACACCCCTTTATTACCCGCCTCACCCTCAGATGTGATCTCCCCGGCTCTACGCCCCTTTATTACCCGCCTCACCCTCAGATGTGATCTCCCCGGCTCTACACCCCTTCATTACCCGCCTCTACACCCCTTTATTACCCGCCTCACCCTCAGATGTGATCTCCCCGCCTCTACACCCCTTTATTACCTGCCTCACCCTCAGATGTGATCTCCCCGCCTCTACGCCCCTTCATTACCCGCCTCACCCTCAGATGTGATCTCCCCGCCTCTACACCCCTTTATTACCCGCCTCACCCTCAGATGTGATCTCCCTGGCTCTACACCCCTTCATTACCCGCCTCACCCTCAGATGTGATCTCCCCGCCTCTACACCCCTTTATTACCTGCCTCACCCTCAGATGTGATCTCCCCGCCTCTACACCCCTTCATTACCCACCTTACCCTCAGATGTGATCTCCCCGCCTCTACGCCCTTTTATTACTCGCCTCACCCTCAGGTGTGACAATATTCACACAAATTAATAATATTAGATTCTGTCAAATCTGATTTTTTTTTTACAGAAATTAATTGAAAAAAAAGATAAATTGGATTGGTGACAAACAGACTGATGACACCACGGGGAGCCGGACGGGACATTATCAGTCACACAAGCGGTAAACAAGCAGAAGGCACAAGACAACACAAAGCGGGGACCGGCGGTGACCGAGCACTCACATCCGTCCTCCCCATCCGGCACTCCGGCCCCGCTCCGCCTCCTCTCCCCGGTGTCCGCTCTCCACAACTGAGCCGCATCCACAGGAGCCGGAAGATCACAATAACACAGGGGGCGGGGCCAGGGTGACGTCACCCGCCTCTGAGGGGAGACATCACGTGACGAGCTGCAGCCTGGAGAGTCACGTGTGCGACTATAAACGGAGGACGGGACACGTGACCTGAGGATGGAACACGTGACCTGAGGATGGCTCCGCTCAACTAACAACTCCATAATGTGCCCGAGCTGGAGATCCAGCCCCGCACTGTCTGCGCACGGGAGGAGCAGGGAGCAGCTTCTCTCTACACAATCATTATCAGTATTGGTGCCCTTCCTCTCCTGCACTAGACTATGTATTTATAGATTACAATATTATGTTATTCATTATGTAGTTACTATATTTATGTTTATTAATGATATTCATTTTTTATCTATTTATTTTATCTATCTATATATTATATTTATTTAGATATTATTTTGTTTATTTTGATTTATATTTACGCATTTTATTTGTATTTATATGCTTATTATATACGATTTGTTATATTTTGTCAGACGTTAGATTTATATATATATATTTTATATAATACATGTATTTATTACATTTATCTATTATATCTATAGTGTTAAATATTAATATAAAAAATTACTTACGTATAATAAATAAGAAGTAGAACTACATAAATATAATATATGAATATGAAAATATATAAATACTAGATGGTGGCCCGATTCTAACGTATCGGGTATTCTAGAATATGCATGTCCACGTAGTATATTGCCCAGCCACGTAGTATATTGCCCAGCCACGTAGTATATTGCCCAGCGACATAGTATATTGCCCAGCCACGTAGTATATTGCCCAGCCACGTAGTATATTGCCCAGCCACGTAGTATATTGCCCAGCCACGTAGTATATTGCCCAGCCACGTAGTATATTGCCCAGCGACATAGTATATTGCCCAGCCACGTAGTATATTGCCCAGCCACGTAGTATATTGCCCAGTGACGTAGTATATTGCCCAGCCACGTAGTATATTGCCCAGCGACATAGTATATTGCCCAACTATGTAGTATATTGCCCAGCCACGTAGTATATTGCCCAGCCACGTAGTATATTGCCCAGTGACGTAGTATATTGCCCAGCCACGTAGTATATTGCCCAGCGACATAGTATATTGCCCAACTATGTAGTATATTGCCCAGCCACGTAGTATATTGCCCAGCCACGTAGTATATTGCCCAGTGACGTAGTATATTGCCCAGTCACGTAGTATACAGCACAGAGCCACGTAGTATACAGCAGAGCCACGTAGTAAATTGCCCAGTGACGTAGTATACAGCACAGAGCCACGTAGTATACAGCAGAGCCACGTAGTATATTGCCCAGTCACGTAGTATATTGGACAGCGACGTAGTATACAGCACAGAGCCACGTAGTATATTGCCCAGTGACGTAGTATATTGCACAGCGCCACGTAGTATATTGTCCAGCCACGTAGTATATTGCTCAGCCACGTAATATATTGCCCAGCCACGTAGTATATTGCCCAGCGACATAGTATATTGCCCAGCCACATAGTATATTGCCCAGCCACGTAGTATATTGCCCAGCCACGTAGTATATTGCCCAGCCATGTAGTATATTGCCCAGCCACGTAGTATATTGCCCAGTGACGTAGTATATTGCCCAGTCACGTAGTATACAGCACAGAGCCACGTAGTATACAGCAGAGCCACGTAGTAAATTGCCCAGTGACGTAGTATACAGCACAGAGCCACGTAGTATACAGCAGAGCCACGTAGTATATTGCCCGGCCACGTAGTATATTGCCCAGTCACGTAGTATATTGGACAGCGACGTAGTATACAGCACAGAGCCACGTAGTATATTGCCCAGTGACGTAGTATATTGCACAGCGCCACGTAGTATATTGCCCAGCCACGTAGTATATTGCCCAGCCACGTAGTATATTGCCCAGTGACGTAGTATATTGCAGTGACGTAGTATACAGCATAGAGCCACGTAGTATATTGCCTAGCCACGTAGTATATTGCCCAGTGACGTAGTATACAGCAGAGCCACCTAGTATATTGCCCAGTCACGTAGTATACAGCACAGAGCCACGTAGTATATTGCCCAGCCACGTAGTATATTGCCCAGCCACGTAGTATATTGCACAGCGACGTAGTATATTGCACAGCGACGTAGTATACAGCACAGAGCCACGTAGTATATTGCCCAGTGACGTAGTTTACTGCCCAGTGACGTAGTATATTGCCCAGCCTTGTAGTATATTGCCCAGTGACGTAGTATATTGCACAGCGCCACGTAGTATATTGTCCAGCCACGTAGTATATTGCCCAGCCACGTAGTATATTGCCCAGTGACGTAGTATACAGCACAGAGCCACGTAGTATATTGCCCAGCCACCTAGTATATTGCCCAGTGACGTAGTATACAGCAGAGCCACGTAGTATATTGCCCAGTCACGTAGTATACAGCACAGAGCCACGTAGTATATTGCCCAGTCACGTAGTATACAGCACAGAGCCACGTAGTATATTGCCCAGTCACGTAGTATACAGCACAGAGCCACGTAGTATATTGCCCAGTCACGTAGTATACAGCACAGAGCCACGTAGTATATTGCCCAGCCATGTATGTCACAGGTTAAAAAATAAACTTATACTCGCCTTCCAATCCGAGGGGCCCTTGTAGTTCTAACATACTCACCATACTTGTAGTTCTGTCGCCTGTGTGCGGTGCAGGCGGCAGCTTCCGGTCCCAGGGTGTGATGACGTCGCGGTTACATGACCGTGACATCATGACAGGTCCTTCTCCCACACGATCCTTGCTACTGGAACCTGCCGCTTGCACGGAGCGGTTACCGGAGGGTCACGAGGACCGGGAAAGGCGGCGGAAGGTGAGTATATAATGATTTTTTTATTATTTTTAACATTAGATCCTTTTACTATTGAGGCTGCATAATAGTAAAAACTTGGTCACACAGGGTTAATAGCGGCGGTAACGGAGTGAGTTACCCGCGGCATAACGCGGTCCGTTACCGCGTGTGACCAAGTGTGAGCGGTGACTACAGGGGAGTAGGGAGGGACTAATCGGACTCTGGCTGTTGCTGATTGGTCGCGGCAGCCATGACAGGCAGCTGGCGAGACCAATCAGCGAATGAATAACCGTGGCGGAAGTTGAGGACAGACAGAAAGACGGAAGTGGCCCTTAGACAATTATATAGTAGATAATTATAAATATAACAAATACATAAATATAATAAATGAACTGTTAAGCTGTAAAGTGCTACAAAATATGTTGGCGCCATATAAAGATTATTATTATCATTAAATATATTACATAAATATGTATTTTTTGTTATATTATAAAGCATTTTTGCATTAGTTACATTTATGTCTTGTTATATTATAATGCATTTTTTCATTATTACATTTACGTGTTTATGTAGTTACTGTATTTATTGTAGCATAGATATAACCACACGGGATGAACCCGCTGCAGATTTTCGGGCCAATTTTGCAGGCGAGACGATGAGTTTTCCATAATCCGTATGACGTCAATTTCTGCTGCGGAAAACTCAACAATTTGCAGCTGATTTTCCCCATTGACTTCCATAGAGAAGTGAGAATCTGCAGTTCTATCCTGGTTGTTGCAGTTTTCTCGGATCACCTGCAGGAAGAGATGAGAAATAAGGCTATGTGCACACATTGTGGATTTGGCTGTGGAATTTTCTGTGCAGACTCTGCATCTCTTGGCAAAAAATGCAGGTCAGAATCTGCGCTTTTTTTTGGTGTGTGCATTGTGCACACCTTGCAGATTTTTGTGCAGATTTTTTCCTTTTCTTTATCCGTGCGGATTTCTATTATGGAATGGGTGCAGAAACGCAGCAGATCTGCACAAAGAATTGACATGGTCCTTTTTTGAATTTGCTGCGCTTTCCGTGCGGAATTTTCCGCACCATATTTAGCACAGCATTTTTTTTTTGCCATTGATTTACATTGTACTGTAAATCACTTGCAGATCTGCAGCGAATCAAAACGCTGCGGATCTGCAGGAAATCTGCAACGTGTACACATACCCTTAGACTTCCATGGCTCTCCTCCGCCATACAGTCCCAATGTTTAATCCCTACTCCAAAACTTAAAGATGGCGGGGAGTGGTTAGTGTGACGTAAGTCACGGTCGTCCTTTAAAAAAAAAAAAAGGCGTAGAACAAATACATTTGTGTGTCAGTCCTCTATAAAAAGTCACGCTTTGCTCACAATTCCACACAAACGTGCGACTTTTCCCACGTTGGCCTCCCGCTCTTTTCTGGTATTGAACTGAACATACTGGGTTAAAAAGGCGATTTCTGGAAAAACAACAACCCCAAATTACATTGATTTTTTGCAATGTTCCACAACGGTCTCGCGCTCTTATCTGACATTAGGTATTGTACCAGGAGGCTAAAAAAATATTAACATTTGCTCCATATTTCGGAATAAAGCTTCTTCACACATCATTTTTTTGGTAAGTGCGCTCTCCATTATTTTTCGGATACATCACAGACTCGTTTCTATGAATGCGCCTTTTCACTGTCCTTTACTGATCGTCCGCTAAAGAAAAACAAACAGACGCGTCCTACTGTGATCCTTCAAAAAAAAATAAACAATTTCATATTGTTGGGAGACGTTTATGCTGTACGTGTCTACTTGTGGCCACCTAGTGGTTGTGGTGTGCATTGCAGGCTGATACTCCATCATGAGAAGTCTATGGGATTGATACTTTCATGATCTTCAGAAGCGAAATACTCCTCTACTTCCCGGGAAATAGTGCGCTCATGACGACTGACAGTTCACATAGATGGCATGGTTGTGCCGCTCACCTTACCTGCGCGATATTGTGCAGAGACTGCAGCAGGAGCCCTGAAGATGGCTGAATCCAGTGATTAAATTAACCTTGGAAACTTCTGTAGCAAAGAGCTTGGAAGCGCTGCGCTCGTTGCCTATGACACCGGCCACCACCGATAAACTGCAGAAGTGGCCATTAACATAAGCAAGAAGCTGTAATGTTATGTTCACACGTGGCGTTTTTTGCAGGTTTTTTTCTGCACCAAAAATCAGAGTGGCGGAAATAAAAATACTGTGAGGTTTTTACTTACGTTCGTGTAAAAATATGCATGGGGAGGTAATAAAAAAAAAAAGACAGCAAGTGCATGAGATTTCAGACGTCTCATTGGTTATAATGGTACAGTAAAATGCTGCAAATTTTATGCATCACATACGCCCAGTAAAAAAAAGATACAGCAGGTGTGAACATGCCCCTAACACTATCCTTTTATTTTTGAGAACAGAAATGATTATTAAGGAGGTAAATTGTAATAAGTTGCTTGTTTTTACAATCACTTTGCAATATTACCCTTTAACCTTCAGATGGGTGATAACTAGTGATGGGCGAACGTGCCGGGATGAGGTGTTATCTGAGCATGCTCTGGTGCTGCCCGAGTGTCCCTGTTTGTTAAGTAATCCCTGCATGTGTTGCAGCTGTCGAACAGACACGAGACATGCAGCCGTGGGGACTCGAACATATTGTTTGAGCACGCCAAAGACACACTGTTAGCACCAGAGCATGCTCAGATAACACCTTTTCCCAGCACGTTTGCTCATCAGTAGTGACAATGTCCATTTTAGGCCATGATAAGATAAGTACCGTACTCAGGCCTTTTCCGCTCTCGTAGATCAGACACCCCAGTAAATAATCAGTCTCCTTTAGTTTTTCCCATCTTTATTAGAAGATGCCTGTTTGCCGTGATCCCGGTACAGCAGTATTGTCTCTAGCGACTCTCCAGAATGGAGCATGCCCTGCATTTTTTCATTTCTGGATCGGCCACTATTAAGTGTCAGATATAAAGACCGAGATCCGCGTTTCCACTGTCATTTTTTTTTTTTTTAATAATTCGGCTCCAAACGCACAACAACAACAAGACGGGACGACGGGCTCGTTACGCCGTACATAGAAGCTCTAGAGGTGGGATCTACCAAATGAGATTTAAAGCTGTACAGACACGTCTTAAACACAAGAGGGCATCCCCCCCCACTCCGCCGGCACAATCTCGGCCCTAATTCTGCGCCGGTAAGGTGAAGTCCCCGCTCTGTGCTTCTTCTCTAAGCCGCATGTCGCTACCCCTAATGCCCAACTCTTCGTGGGTCATAATCCAGCTTTGGTCCCTAGACCCGAGCTATCGAGCGTACACGTTCAGACAAGCGTTACATATAGATATATATAGTCTCACATTTCCGAGGCTGCGTATATACCGCACAGCGAGAGGACGGTCAAAAAAAAAATAGCAAGCCATAAAAAGAAAGATGGAGTAATTGCAATATGGCGTAGGCCGCTCCGGCAGGGAAGGAGTTAACTCACCAACACTCGGCAGGCTTTATAACCATGACCCGGTGATTGTATGTATGGGTTAACCATCCGATGCCGGGGGGACCCACTAGTCACCACGTAGCCCCACCATTTACCAAACCGACCAGTCAGATTCAATGAAAAAAAAAAAAAAAATTCACAATGGTCCAGTCAGCTGTCACTCACGGAGTGGTGGGCTCCTACATATATACTACACACCACATCATCCCACCCCACTGAGGGGTCACAGTCGCTCTGTACAGGATTTAGGGTCCACTCGGAGGTTATAGCCTTCTTGCTGCTCCCAGATTTTAGGATCCATCTATCATTGCGCCTCTCAGACTCGACCGGGGACACACGTGTCCAATAAATGGGGGACAACAACGAGGAAAAGCGAGGAATCGGCAGATGGGTACGAGTCCTGTGTATATACACTGAGCATGTAGATATACAGCTGAGGCGACGGTAGTGAACGGAGGGGAACGAGGGGGCAGCCAATGATGTAACACTGACGACAGGGTGAGGAGGAACCAGGGGGCTCAGGCCAGAGTGACTTGTTTTTCCTCTGGGGTCTCCTCCAGGAGTTGCATAATCAGTTCGTGAAGTGGCCGGCAGACCTTGGTGTAACCGGCGGCCGTGAGATGGAGGAAATCAAACATGTCGTGTCGGGAGACGGCGCCGTCCGAGTGGACAAATCCGAAATCTACATCGAGGAGCTGAACTCCGGGAAGACGCGGGAGCCAGGAGCGCAGCAGCTGGTTCACCTGGGCGTTCTTCTCCCGCAGGGGATTAGGCTTCTCTCCACGGGGCAGTAATCCCTGCAGGAGAAAACGGACACATTCAGCAGCCAGCCATTACACTGGGACCCCTAATGTTGTGTAGATATGATGGGGTCCCGTGGGGGTACCTGTAGTTTGTACCCGGTCATCTAGCCACCACAATTTAGCCCTTGGCAAACTTACGCAAATTTTAATGTCCATTTTTCCTGCTCCCAACACAAAAACGTCAGAGTGCAAACTGTTTCTTTGCTGCCTAATATATCGCGCCATTACGCCAGGATAATCAATGTACAATGGATACGGGTGATCTGTGCACAGTATTTCCGTAATGAGTAGAGATGAGCGGACTCGTGGAAGTTCGGAATCAGATACCCAACCCGAACTGTATTCCAAAGTTTGGTTCAGGTACCAGAACTGGACCCGAACATGAGCCAGAACCCCACTGAAAACAATGAGGATCTGGACTTTTGAGCAGAAAAATATCCTCTCTCTACACGTACTCAACTACCTCTCCATTCACAGTTGCCACAAAAGACAAGAGTGTGGACCCCTGATCTACAGATAGATGGGGTGCCTGCACCATAAGGCATCTTTTACACATACCGTTGTTTTGCGGTCCCAATAAGATTTCTATGGGGCTGCAAAAACGGGCCGCAATAATTTCACGGTGCGCCATATTTACAGCCTGCTCGATCTTTTTCACGGCTTACAGACACGGCCCCCATTGAAAATCAATGGGGCTGCAAAAACAATGGAAGCTTGTTTTTGCGGTGCACCGTGACTTCCGGTTTTGCGGAACGCTGTTTTTTTCCCCCCAATACTTTTGCTATAGCACTGGGAACCCGAAAAATGGAGATTCGCACGTTTTTTGGGGTCTGTTATTGCGGCAGACCGTGAAAATTGCGGCGATACGGACCGCAAAAAACATGGTAAGTGTAAAAGAAGCCTAAATGTCTAAGATGGGAATACTCTAAGATGTGTGGGCTCCGTTATTAGGCACGGCAGCAGACATCCTGGCTCGGATGATGCATCTGATTATGGACAGACCTGTTGTGTGTAACAAGACGAGCACCGTTGCGTTATCGTGAACGATGCCCAGCCGTGGGGAAGAACGTGTGGGCGACCATCACATACCATCACGATGGTCTTCGCTTGCGGTTGCAGCGTGTTGATGAGTCTTATGATGGCTTCTATTCCACCCGCCACCTCTTCAGCTGTGTTTTCATGATTATTGGTGCCGATCCACAAAACAATAACCTGTTATACAAACAAAATTAATTAATGCATCCGTGAAAGTCACCCGAGGACAACTCATAGTGCAGAATTACCAAAAGTCCCGGATTTGGCGCCTCGATCCTGACGTTCTGCTAAACATTTACAACATATTTTACCCCATGGTCACAAAATCCCTGCAGAACGATTCTTGTGTGCAGATTTTATACCCGCAGCACGTTCAATATTGCGACAGATTGTGGCCAATCGATTCGTTAGAAATCCACAGCCAATTTACTGGTGGCAGATTGGCGCAGTGTACGGCGTTGGCACAGGTTACGGTCTGTTTGCCGCTCACCTTAGGTTTGATATTCTCTAGTTCTCCGTTCTGAAGCCTCCATAGCACATGGCGCGTTGTGTCTCCACCGATACCGAAATTTAGTGCGTGAAGCGGAGAGAACAGCTCCCTCCAAATCTGCAACAAGAAAAAAATAATAATCTTTTTATTTGGACGTCAGATGTATGAGGAAATCTAACTCAGGAGTTTCACAATAACAGGCACAGGGGTCTTCTTCAGACCCCCAGCTGTTGTAACAGCCCATTGGCACCCCCGATCATGTGACAGGGGCGCTGATGAGTGGGATTTGTGACGCGCTTCTGGCCGGCGAGTGTTAAATCCCGCTGTTAGAGACTGACAGCGGGATTTAACTGTTTAACAGCCGAGGGTGCGGCTCTGATCCACCCGCGGCTGTTAGGGGCACATGACAGCTGGTTAAGGCTACGTTCACATTTGCGTTGTGCGCCGCAGCGTCGGCGCCGCAGCGCACAACGCAAACAAAAACGCAGCAAAACGCATGCACAACGCTGCGTTTTGCGCCGCATGCGTCCTTTTTTTAATTGATTTTGGACGCAGCAAAAATGCAACTTGCTGCGTCCTCTGCGCCCGGACGCAGGCGCCGCAGCGACGCATGCGGCGCAAAACGCAAGTGCGACGCATGTCCATAAGCCCCCATGTTAAATATAGGGGCGCATGACGCATGCGGCGCCGCTGCGGCGCCCGCCGCGAATGTGAACGTAGCCTAAATCAGCCATCAAGGGCGGGGAAAGATGCGGCCTCAGCTCCAGACCCCGCATCACAGGCATGGAGACGACTTATGATATAAATATATGAAGTGAAAGTGTTAAAGGGGTATTGTGGCCCCAGACAGTTATGAATGACCCCCACTAGTCTGCAAAAGTGGCCACCAGTCTCCTGATTCACAGTCGAGCACTAGGTTCAAAGTCTATGGGAGTAATGGAGAGAACCGAGCGTGGACTCGTCTATGTCCACCAGCCAGAGAGGCTATGAATGGAGAGCGGCGGCTGCCATTTTATTCAGACGACCGTTACAGGACTCTCGCTCTGGCAATCGGTGGAGGTCCGTCCGCTGATGAGAAGTGATGACTTGCTAGAACTGACGTGCCCCATTAATGGCCGCGATTGATGCCCCATCGGTGGTGGACTGTCGCCCTCGTACCTCATATTGCTGCAGCAGCTGCACCATGGAGTCGCCGACAAACAGAACATCCGGCTCCTTGTCCTTACAGTCTAACACAAACCTGTTATGCTGGAAAAGCCGGAAAAACAAACAGTCCATTAACCCCTTCATGACCCAGCCTATTTTGGCCTTAATGACCTTGCCGTTTTTTGCAATTCTGACCAGTGTCCCTTTATGAGGTAATAACTCAGGAACGCTTCAACGGATCCTAGCGGTTCTGAGATTGTTTTTTCGTGACATATTGGGCTTCACGTTAGTGGTAAATTTAGGTCGATAATTTTTGCGTTTATTTGTGAAAAAAATGGAAATTTGGCTAAAACTTAGAAAATTTCGCAATTTTCAAATTTTGAATTTTTATTCTGTTAAACGAGAGTTATGTGACACAAAATAGTTAATAAATAACATTACCCACATGTCTACTTTACATCAGCACAATTTTGGAAACCAAATTTTTTTTTGCTAGGAAGTTATAAGGGTTAAAATTTGACCAGCGATTTCTCATTTTTACAGCAAAATTTACAAAACCATTTTTTTTAGGGACCACCTCACATTTGAAGTCAGTTTGAGGGGTCTATATGGCTGAAAATACCCAAAAGTGACACCATTCTAAAAACTGCACCCCTCAAGGTGCTCAAAACCACATTCAAGAAGTTTATTAACCCTTCAGGTGCTTCACAGCAGCAGAAGCAACATGGAAGGAAAAAATGAACATTTAACTTTTTAGTCACAAAAATGATCTTTTAGCAACAATTTTTTTATTTTTTCCCAAGGGTAAAAAGAGAAACTGGACCCCAAAAGTTATTGTACAATTTGTCCTGAGTACGCCGATACCCCATATGTGGGGGGGGGGGGGGGGGGGAACCACTGTTTGGGCGCACGGCAGGGCTCGGAAGGGAAGGAGCGCCATTTGACTATTTCAATGAAAAATTGGCTCCAATCTTTAGCGGACACCATGTCGCGTTTGGAGAGCCCCCGTGTGCCTAAACATTGGAGCTCCCTCACAAGTGACCCCATTCTGGAAACTAAACCCCCAAGGAACTTATCTAGATGCATAGTGAGCACTTTAAACCCCCAGGTGCTTCACAAATTGATCCGTAAAAATGAAAAAGTACTTTTTTTTCACAAAAAAATTCTTTTAGCCTCAATTTGTTCATTTCCACATGAGCAACAGGATAAAATGGATCCTAAAATGTGTTGGGCAATTGCTCCTGAGTACGCCGATACCTCATATGTGGTCACAAACCACTGTTTGGGCACATGGTAAGGCTCGGAATGGAAGAAGCGCCATTTGACTTTTGAATGAAAAATTATCTCCATTGTTAGCGGACACCATGTCGTGTTTGGAGAGCCCGTGTGCCTAAACATTGGAGCTCCCACACATGTGACCCCATTTTTGAAACTAGACCCCCCAAGGAACTTATCTAGATGCACAGTGAGCACTTTGAACCCCCAGGTGCTTCACGAATTGATCCGTAAAAATGAAAAAGTACTTTTTTTTTCACAAAAAAAATTCTTTTAGCCTCAATTTGTTCATTTCCACATGGGCAACAGGATAAAATGGATCCTAAAATTTATTGGGCAATTTCTCCTGAGTACACTGACACCTCACATGTGGGGGTAAACCACTGTTTGTGCACAAGGCAAGGCTCGGAAGGGAAGGAGCGCCATTTGACTTTTTGAATGAAAAATTAGCTCCAATCGTTAGCGGACACCATGTTGCGTTTGGAGAGCCCCCGTGTGCCTAAACATTGGAGCTCCCACACATGTGACCCCATTTTTAAAACTAGACCCCCCAAGGAACTTATCTAGATGCACAGTGAGCACTTTGAACCCCCAGGTGCTTCACAAATTGATCCGTAAAAATGAAAAAGTACTTTTTTTTTTTCACAAAAAAATTTCTTTTAGCCTCAATTTGTTCATTTCCACATGGGCAGCAGGATAAAATTGATCCTAAAATGTATTGGGCAATTTCTCCTGAGTACACTGATACCTCACATGTGGGGGTAAACCACTGTTTGGGCACACGGCAGGGCTCGGAAGGGAAGGAGCGCCATTTGACTTTTTGAATGAAAAATTAGCTCCAATTGTTAGCGGACACCACGTCGCGTTTGGAGAGACCCTGTGTGCCTAAACATTGGAGCTCCCCCACGTGACCCCATTTTGGAAACTAGACCTCCCATGGAACTAATCTAGATGTGCGGTGACCACTTTAAACCCCCAAGTGCTTCACAGAAGTTTATAACGCAGAGCTGTGAAAATAAAAAATCATTTTTCTTTCCTCAAAAATTATTTTTTAGCCCGCAATTTTTTATTTTCACAAGAGTAACAGGAGAAATTGGACCCCAAAAGTTGTTGCCCAGTTTGTCCCGAGTATGCCGATACCCCATATGTGGGGGTAAACCACTGTTTGGGCACACGTCGGGGCTCGGTAGGGAAGTAGTGATGTTTTGAAATGCTGACTTTGATGGAATGGTCTGCGGGCGTCACGTTGCATTTGCAGAGCCCCTGATGTGCCTAAACAGTAGAAACCCCCCACAAGTGACCCCATTTTGGAAACTAGATCCCCCAAGGAACTTATGTAGATAAGTGGTGAGCACTTTGAACCCCCAAGTGCTTCACAGAAGTTTACAACGCAGAGCCGTGAAAATAAAAAATCATTTTTCTTTCCTCAAAAATGATGTTTTAGCAAGCAATTTTTTATTTTCACAAGGGTAAAAGGAGAAATTGGACCCCAATAGTTGTTGCCCAGTTTGTCCCGAGTATGCTGGTACCCCATATGTGGGTGTAAACCACTGTTTGGGCGCACGTCGGGGCTCGGAAGGGAGGGAGCACCATTTGACTTTTTGAACGCAAGATTGGCTGGAATCAATGGTGGCGCCATGTTGCGTTTGGAGACCCCTGATGTGCCTAAACAGTGGAAACCCTTCAATTCTAACTCCAACACTAACCCCAACACACCCCTAACCCTAATCCCAACTCTAGCCATAACCCTAACCACAACCCTAACCCCAACACACCCCTAACCACAACCCTAACCCCAACACACCCATAACCCTAATCCTAACCACAACCCTAACCCCAACACACCCCTAACCATAACCCTAACCACAAGCCTAATCTTAACCCTATTTCCAACCCTATCCCTAATTCCAACCCTAACTCTAATTCCAACCCTAACCCTAAGGCTATGTGCCCACGTTGCGGATTCGTGTGAAATTTTTCCACACCATTTTTGAAAAATCCGCAGGTAAAAGGCACTGCGTTTTACCTGCGGATTTACCATGGATTTCCAGTGTTTTTTGTGCGGATTTCACCTGCGGATTCCTATTGAGGAACAGGTGTAAAACGCTGCGGAATCCGCACAAAGAATTGACATGCTGTGGAAAATACAACGCAGCGTTTCCGCGCGGTATTTTCCGCACCATGGGCACAGCGGATTTGGTTTTCCATAGGTTTACATGGAACTGTAAACCTGTTGGAAAACTGCTACGAATCCGCAGCGGCCAATCCGCTGCGGATCCGCAGCCAAATCCACACCGTGTGCACATAGCCTAATTCTAAGGCTATGAGCACACGCTGCGGAAAACGCTGCGGATCCCATGAGTTTATAGTTCGATGTAAACCTTTGGGAAACAAAAAACGCTGTGCACATGCTGCGGAAAAAACTGCGCGGAAACGCAGCGGTTTACATTCCGCAGCATGTCACTTCTTTCTGCGGATTCCGCAGCAGTTTTACAACTGCTCCAATAGAAAACCGCAGTTGTAAAACCGCAGTGAAATCCGCAGAAAAACCGCAGGAAAACCACGGTGAATTCGCGATAAATCCGCAGCGGTTTTGCACTGCGGATTTATCAAATCCGCTGCGGAAAAATCCGCAGAGGACCAGAACACGTGTGCATAGCCTAACCCTAACCCTAGTTTGAACCCTAGTTCTAACTCTAGCCCTAACCCTAGTTCTAACCCTAGCCCTAACGGAAAAAAAAATTAAAAAAAATATTTTCTTTATTTTATTGTTGTCCCTACCTATGGGGGTGATGAAGGGGGGGGTTCATTTACTATTTTTTTTTATTTTGATCACTGTGATAGGTTTTATCACAGTGATCAAAATGTACATGGAACGAATCTGCCGGCCGGCAGATTCGGCGGGCGCACTGTGCATGCACCCGCCATTTTGGAAGATGGCGGCGCCCATGGAGGAGACGGACGGACACCGGGAGGCTCGGTAAGTATGAGGGGGTGGGGGGTGGATCGGAGCACGGGTGGAGCGGACAGGAGGACGGAGGGGAGCGGACCACAGAACGGAGGACTGGGGAGGAGATAGGTGGCGGTGGGGGGAGATCAGGGTTTCCAGCCATGGTCGATGATATTGCAGCATCGGCCATGGCTGGATTGTAATATTTCACCACTTTTCATAGGTGAAATATTACAAATTGCTCTGATTGGCTGTTGCACTTTCAACAGCCAATCAGAGCGATTGTAGCCACGTGGGGGCAAAGCCACCCCCCCGGGCTAAAGTACCACTCCCCCTGTCCCTGCAGATCGGGTGAAATTGGAGTTTACCCTTTCACCCGATCTGCAGGGACGCGATCATTCTGTGACACAGCATATGCGTCACAGGTCGGATTGGCACCGACTTTCATGACGCATACGCTGTGTCACAGGTCGGGAAGGGGTTAATGATCTGCAATTTATAGGCAATGTGAACGCTGACAAGGGATCGGACGGCTCCTGCACCCAATCTATGAGGACACTCCACATTCGAGGGCTATCCTCATTATATTCATTGGGGGGAAGCCTGCAACCTGCTTGGGAATGGTTTATGAAAAATCCCCTCTATTCAAGAGCAGAGGGATCTTTAATGCTATCGTTTACGGCTCGTTGCCTAGCTACCGGCCACCGCTGCAGTCTATTAGTGTTGGCCGGTCTCCTAGTTAACCAGCTCGGCACTTTAGAGTTGGCGTGTGGAGCTTTGAAGCTGGCCGGACCACTAGATTTGGTCACATTCAGTGCTCCCGAGCTCCTCCAATGCCCCCCGAGGTCACCGATGGGGCAACTGCCAATCAATCAGGATCGAGAAAGAAGGCTGGAAAAGTGGCCGAGCGATCGTTGCGCTGGCAATGGCCACACCATGCAGCTTCCGTCATCCACGATATGTTGGAAGTAATAGTCTACACTGTGTTAAAGGGGTTGTCTTAAAGGGGTTGTCCACTATTTTTACTTAATTTATAAGTGGGTTCATGGTGATCCTAAAGTTAAAAAAACAGATACATACCAGACCTCCGTACTGCTGAGCGAGTCTCCTGCCTTCTGCGAATATGTTCTACCTGAGCCGGAACAGAGAAGTACGAGACTCTTCCTTCCAGGTCAGGACTGAGTGTGACCGCTGCAGCCAATCTCTCCTCCAGCTCAGACAGAATGTGGCCGCTCATTGACTAGAGGAGGTGGCCAGGACACTGGAGGGGGAAGGTGCCAGTGGTGCGGAGGTGCAAAGGATGTGGGGATCCAGTAGGTGGGACTCGGGAGGTTTTTTTCTTTCTAACTTTTAAGTGGACAACCCCTTTAATGTAGTCCCATCCATTAGATTAATGTCCGTCGCCTCCATCATGTCTATGTGCTAAATTCAGAGAGTTCAGGACACAAACCAAGAGTTTATTCTATCCATGGCACATCAGAGCGTGAAGTCTCATATTATCCGAGACTCGCAGATCTCTTACCTGAGAAAGCCAGCGGTCATCACCCTGGACGTCCTCAGCCGCATGAGGGACAGCAGCGGAGTTCGTGTCCCCCTGACTCATTATGTAGGAATCGGACTGCAAAGAAAACAAAGTCCCATTATATACCGTAATTGTATATATATATATATATATATATATATATATATATACATATATATATATATATATATATATATATATATATATATATATATATACACGCAGTGCCTACAAGTAGTATTCAACCCCCTGCAGATTTAGCAGTTTTAATAAGATGCAAATAAGTTAGAGCCTTCAAACTTCAAACAAGAGCAGGATTTATTAACAGATGCATAAATCTTACAAACCAAAAAGTTTTGTTGCTCAGTTAAATTTTTATAAATTTTAAACATAAAAGTGTGGGTCAATTATTATTCAACCCCTAGGTTTAGTATTTTGTGGAATAACCTTTGTTTGCAATTATAGCTAATAATCGTCTTTTATAAGACCTGATCAGGCCGGCACAGGTCTCTGGAGTTATCTTGGCCCACTCCTCCATGCAGATCTTCTCCAAGTTATCTAGGTTCTTTGGGTGTCTCATGTGGACTTTAATCTTGAGCTCCTTCCACAAGTTTTCAATTGGGTTAAGGTCAGGAGACTGACTAGGCCACTGCAACACCTTGATTTTTTGCCTCTTGAACCAGGCCTTGGTTTTCTTGGCTGTGTGCTTTGGGTCGTTGTCTTGTTGGAAGATGAAATGACGACCCATCTTAAGATCCTTGATGGAGGAGCGGAGGTTCTTGGCCAAAATCTCCAGGTAGGCCGTGCTATCCATCTTCCCATGGTTGCGGACCAGATGGCCAGGCCCCTTGGCTGAGAAACAGCCCCACAGCATGATGCTGCCACCACCATGCTTGACTGTAGGGATGGTATTCTTGGGGTCGTTATGCAGTGCCATCCAGTCTCCAAACGTCACGTGTGTGGTTGGCACCAAAGATCTCGATCTTGGTCTCATCAGACCAGAGAACCTTGAACCAGTCAGTCTCAGAGTCCTCCAAGTGATCATGAGCAAACTGTAGACGAGCCTTGACATGACGCTTTGAAAGTAAAGGTACCTTACGGGCTCGTCTGGAATGGAGACCATTGCGGTGGAGTACGTTACTTATGGTATTGACTGAAACCAATGTCCCCACTGCCATGAGATCTTCCCGGAGCTCCTTCCTTGTTGTCCTTGGGTTAGCCTTGACTCTTCGGACAAGTCTGGCCTCGGCACGGGAGGAAACTTTCAAAGGCTGTCCAGGCCGTGGAAGGCTAACAGTAGTTCCATAAGCCTTCCACTTCCGGATGATGCTCCCAACAGTGGAGACAGGTAGGCCCAACTCCTTGGAAAGGGTTTTATACCCCTTGCCAGCCTTGTGACCCTCCACGATCTTGTCTCTGATGGCCTTGGAATGCTCCTTTGTCTTTCCCATGTTGACCATGTATGAGTGCTGTTCACAAGTTTGGGGAGGGTCTTAAATAGTCAGAAAAGGCTGGAAAAAGAGATAATTAATCCAAACATGTGAAGCTCATTGTTCTTTGTGCCTGAACTACTTCTTAATACTTTAGGGGAACCAAACAGAATTCTGGTGGGTTGAGGGGTTGAATAATAAATGACCCTCTGAAAAAACTTTTCCCAATTTAAAAAAAAAATAAACAAAGAAATAACATTCTTTTTTGCTGCAGTGCATTTCACACTTCCAGGCTGATCTACAGTCCAAATGTCACAATGCCAAGTTAATTCCAAATGTGTAAACCTGCTAAATCTGCAGGGGGTTGAATACTACTTGTAGCCACTGTGTATATATATATATATATATATATATATATATATATATATATATATATATATATATATATATTCTGGGGGATCACAGTGTCCGGCCATTAATATCACCTCCCCTTTGATCAGCACTTGCACTATCCTCAGACATCATCCTACTCACCCGGGAAACTGATGCAAAACCCAGAGCGGAAAAATGCTAAGAAGCGAAAAGCAGCAGATTTGCTGCAGCTGTAGAATATGTAGAAGCATCACTGGAAAACTGACCATTGAAAATAGCACGGCGTGGCTTGCAAAACGGACAACACTAATGCACAATGTGCTTTTATCCCCCCACATGTACGTGAAAGCAAATGTGCTCAACCAGCACAATAACCTTCATTGGTCGGTGTGCGACTCGTTGTGTGGACGGCATGCTGATCAAAAATACTCTCATCTGAATTTAAAGGAGCTGATTCATTAAGACTAGTGTTGTGCACGCCACTTAATGAATTTGGCAAATCTTCTCTGTAGTGCGCGCATCGCCGGAAATGCTTCCCCGGACCTGGGGTCCACATGGAAATCATCCATGTGCAGTAGAATGTAGGCTACAATGCATTCAATCATGTGAACTCTGCCTTAGAAATAGCACCAGGGAGTGGGTTTTACACAGATCTACAGGGGAGAGAGGGGAAAGCATGTACAGGTCCTTCTCAAAAAATTAGCATATAGTGTTAAATTTCATTATTTACCATAATGTAATGATTACAATTAAACTTTCATATATTATAGATTCATTATCCACCAACTGAAATTTGTCAGGTCTTTTATTGTTTTAATACTGATGATTTTGGCATACAACTCCTGATAACCCAAAAAACCTGTCTCAATAAATTAGCATATTTCACCCGACCAATCAAATAAAAGTGTTTTTTAATACCAAACAAAAAAACCATCAAATAATAATGTTCAGTTATGCACTCAATACTTGGTCGGGAATCCTTTGGCAGAAATGACTGCTTCAATGCGGCGTGGCATGGAGGCAATCAGCCTGTGACACTGCTGAGATGTTATGGAGGCCCAGGATGCTTCAATAGCGGCCTTAAGCTCATCCAGAGTGTTGGGTCTTGCGCGTCTCTCAACTTTCTCTTCACAATATCCCACAGATTCTCTATGGGGTTCAGGTCAGGAGAGTTGGCAGGCCAATTGAGCACAGTAATACCATGGTCAGTAAACCATTTACCAGTGGTTTTGGCACTGTGAGCAGGTGCCAGGTCGTGCTGAAAAATGAAATCTTCATCTCCATAAAGCATTTCAGCCGATGGAAGCATGAAGTGCTCCAAAATCTCCTGATAGCTAGCTGCATTGACCCTGCCCTTGATGAAACACAGTGGACCAACACCAGCAGCTGACATGGCACCCCACACCATCACTGACTGTGGGTACTTGACACTGGACTTCAGGCATTTTGGCATTTCCTTCTCCCTAGTCTTCCTCCAGACTCTGGCACCTTGATTTCCGAATGACATGCAAAATTTGCTTTCATCAGAAAAAAGTACTTGGGACCACTTAGCAACAGTCCAGTGCTGCTTCTCTGTAGCCCAGGTAAGGCGCTTCTGCCGCTGTTTATGGTTCAAAAGTGGCTTTACCTGGGGAATGCGGCACCTGTAGCCCATTTCCTGCACACGCCTGTGCACGGTGGCTCTGGATGTTTCCACACCAGACTCAGTCCACTGCTTCCTCAGCAATCTTCCTCAGGGTCCGGTCACCTCTTCTCGTTGTACAGCGTTTTCTGCCACATTGTTTCCTTCCAACAGACTTACCATTGAGTGATACAGCACTCTGGGAACAGCCTATTTGTTGAGAAATTTCTTTTTGGGTCTTACCCTCTTGCTTGAGGGTGTCAATGATGGCCTTCTTGACATCTGTCAGGTCGCTAGTCTTACCCATGATGGGGGTTTTGAGTAATGAACCAGGCAGGGAGTTTTTAAAAGCCTCAGGTATCTTTTGCATGTGTTTAGAGTTAATTAGTTGATTCAGAAGATTAGGGTAATAGGTCATTTAGAGAACCTTTTCTTGATATGCTAATTTATTGAGACAGGTTTTTTGGGTTATCAGGAGTTGTAGGCCAAAATCATCAGTATTAAAACAATAAAAGACCTGACAAATTTCAGTTCGTGGATAATGAATCTATAGTATATGAAAGTTTAATTGTAATCATTACATTATGGTAAATAATGAAATTTAACACTATATGCTAATTTTTTGAAAAGGACCTGTATAGTCTCAGGGAGGGCAGAGAAAAAAAGTCTATAGACCTACAGGAAAGCATGTATAGTCTCAGGGAGGGCAGAGGGAAAAAAACTCTATAGACCTAGAGCAAAGCACAAGAAGAAGAAATAAGTGCAGGATTGATACAGAGCTGAAAATGAGCTAATAAAGAAAGCACGACCCTGGATACACACAAACCTTACATCCAGCCTATGTCACAGAGAGAGACACTCCCACAAGGTAAAACCTCTAACTTCTGTAACACTGCACACTACATATCAGTGGGTCTGAGAAGAAATGAAGCTTGCAGACTGTTACTTATGGCTCATTTAGATGTCAGTGTATGGCCCCATGACGCAGGGAGTGGCTGCAGTTCTCCAATCATGAACCCGACAGCCTCATATATGCCTAGGAGGCGGTGAACTTATGGTGCCGTATTCGGACCATGATAAGCGGACGTCTGAATGAGGCTTTAGTGCATCTGTAATACCAACATACGTAAAATGATTGACTTCAGCGACCCCTTGAAGGATGCGCATGGCAACATTGCTGCAGTATTTATCGTGGAAATTATTAAAGTTGTATTTAATTGGGCAACAATTGGTGAAAAATAAAAAAAAGGATTACTCATCTATTTAATCACCCAGCTCTGATGGACCCCACAGGTCGTGAACCGAGGTCACTATGTCCATCAATTATGTGACCGCCGTCGCAAATCGCTGTCCTCAGTGGTCACAACGCTGTTCATCCAAAAGTTACAACCAATGCTTTTGATTGGCTGCGGCGGTCACATGAACGGCATCCATGTAGTTATTGCGGCATATCCATCAGGGTAATGGATAGCCGGGTAATGCTATTGCTAATATTTTATACCATTATTTGGCATAATTACAATTTGTAAAAATCCCAAAACAACCCCTTTAAAATAGGGCAAAAAATAAAAATCACACTTCCCAGGGTGACAATGCTGCGGCGGCAGCGACAATGCTGCACCTCCAGGATACAGAACATCAACACTGCCGCTCTCCAGTGACAGAGAAGATGAATTATTCATTTTGCTGGACACACTGAATAGACATGCACACCGCGAGGAACCCGAGTCTCCCTTGTAGGAAGCCTTTCTCCTACATAAACGCTTTTTTCCTCCTGGATAAAGAGCCATAAACCGCAGCCGTCACCAGAAGTGGTCAGTACAGTCTCTAATGCCCCTAACGGACCGGTCTTTCTAGCAAAAGTTGGGTCAGAAGTTCCGGGTTGTGGACTCTCGGCATGCAGAGCGGAACCCCACGACCCTCATCGCTGTAAAAGCGCAAAACCTTGTGCACTGTCGTGAGATGTCGCTCTGTGCAGTAACCCAGCGCTGCGCACTTTACTCCTTACTGACATATCTGAGCTCAGCATCGGTCCTGCAGATAATAACTGGATCGGCAGTGCACGTGTGACCACCACTCTATCAACAGGGGCACGGGACCCCGATCAACGGGTGCGAACCCAAGTGATGGGACATCGATCACTCACACTGTGCATAGGTAATAAATGCTGTCCGTGGGCCGGTATGAATGTCGGCTTTTATGCAGGTGATGGTGAATCGCTAGGATGAGCAATGCCACATGATGGCTGAGGACCCTGAGAGTGAAGGGATCTGCAGCTGGCAGCAGACTAATGATCAAAGCTTTCCATCCTGACGCCTCCCTACAGCAGGTGGGGCGGCCTCTGCTCTGGGGAAGACTGAAAGCTGCGGTCCCTTCATTCTCAGAATTGTTGGGATCACAGAGGTCGTAAAAGAGTTATTCCCACCTTCCCCTGCAGGGGCGCACCGCTACCCTTCCCCCAGCTGGCCTGACCGTTCAGACCAAGCAGCGTGGCATCAATGTTGGTCCAGACTGTGCGCTCTCCGATGCTGCGAGTGGAATGAAGCTCTGGTTCTGGGGCACCCAAGAGCAATACTCTGGCTGCCTAGGAGACCGACCACTGCTGATCAGACCGCCGGTCACCTAGGTAACAAGCTGCAAACAATACTTCTCTTCTTGAGAACGGAGATTGTTAATCAATAAATTGCAAATTGACCGTTTTTCCAAACTTTACAATTTTACCCATGAAAGAAGATGAGAAAAACCTCTTTAAACTGAGCAGCAGCTCCCTGCACAGGAGGAAGGGAGCAGAGGAGGACTGGTGACCGCTACAGTCCCTCCATTCTTAGGATGAGACTGAGACCGTGGTGTTACACCATATCCTAGCACTCTGTACAGGCGAAAAGCAGGCAGTAACGGCAGCATGCACAGAGCAATGAGACCATGCGCTGATCACACGAGGGACAGCAGCAAGAGCAACAATCGGGGGTCTGCACCCAGATCATGAGGCCCGGACTGTGATGTGTGTGTGTATATATGTGAAATATCTATACAGTATGAGTGTGTCTAGATACGTGTGTATATATAGATATACAGGTGCTGATCACCTCCATGCCACGCTGCATTGATGCAGTAATTGATGCAAAAGGAGCCCGACCAAGTATTGAGGGCATTTACTGAATATACATTTCAGTAGGGAACATTTCCGATATTAAAATAATGTTTCAAGCTGGTGTTATAATGTATTCTAATTTACTGAGATAATGACTTCTGGGTTTTCATTGGCTGTAAGCCATAATCATCAACATTAACAGAAATAAACACTGGAAATATATACATTACACACAGAGAGATCTATGTGTGTATAAGTATGTATGTACTGTGTATATTGCAATGTATGTGTATTAATATGTGGCTATATATGTGTGTATTCTTGCATAGCGTGTAATATGTATGTATATATAGATATAGCGGTGTCTGTAGATGTGAGTATACATATCTGTATGTATGCTTGGATGAAGTGCATAATATATAATATATATTATAGAGGGAGAGGTGGAGATAGCAGAACAGTATGTGAGTGCTGGTCATAGACTAGGAGAGGGAGAGCTATGATATGCCACAGACCTCCGCAGCCCCCACCTCGGATGTGCCCCGTCCATCGTCCCCACTCTATATGTGCGTTGGCAAAACTAGTGTTTATTTGTCCCTGCCAATAAAGCTTATTTGAATTAGATGTGTGTGTAATATAAACATATATAGATGTGTATACAGTATGTATGGTGTGTAATATATATATATATATATATATATGCTTGGATATAGTGTGTAATGTATATATATATGCGTGTGTATATAATGTATATAGAGGTGTGTGTACGTAATACATACATAGATGTGTATACAGTATGTACGCGGGTGTGTAATATATATATATATGCTTGGATATAGTGTGTAGTGTAATATATATATGCGTGTGTATATAATGTATATAGAGTTGTGTGTGGGTAATATATATACATTAGACGTGTATACAGTATGTACGCAGGTGTGTAATATATATGTATGCTTGGATATAGTGTGTAGTGTAATATATATATGCGTGTGTATATAATGTATATAGAGTTGTGTGTGGGTAATATATATACATTAGATGTGTATACAGTATGTACGCAGGTGTGTAATATATATGTATGCTTGGATATAGTGTGTAGTGTAATATATATATGCGTGTGTATATAATGTATATAGAGTTGTGTGTGGGTAATATATATACATTAGATGTGTATACAGTATGTACGCAGGTGTGTAATATATATGTATGCTTGGATACAGTGTGTAGTGTATACATATATATATATATATATATATATATGCGTGTGTATATAATGTATGTAGAGGTGTATGTGCGTAATATATACATAGATGTGTATACAGTATGTACGCGGGTGTGTAACATATATATATGCTTGGATACAGTGTATATATCTATATATATAAATGTCTAAGGGGTACTTCTGTCTTTCTGTCCGTCTTTCTGTCGGCAACTTCCGTCACGGAAATCCCGCGTCGCTGATTGGTCTCGCCAGCTGCCTGTCATGGCTGCCGCGACCAATCAGCGACGGGCACAGTCCGATTAGTCCCTCCCTACTCCCCTGCAGTCAGTGCCCAGCGCACGCTCCATACTCCCCGCAGTCACCACTCACACAGGGTTAATGCCAGCGGTAATGGACCGCGTTATGCCACGGGAATCTCACTCCGTTACCGCCGCTATTAACCCTGTGTGACCAAGTTTTTACTATTGATGCTGCCTATGCATCGTCAATAGTAAAAAGATCTAATGTTGAAAATAATTAAAAAAATAAAAAATCATTATATGCAAGCGGCAGGTTCCGGTGGCAAGGATGGTATGTGAGAAGGACCTGCCATGACGTCACGGTCATGTGACCGCAAAGTCATCACAGGTCCTGCGCTCATACCAACCCTGGGACCGGAAGCTGCCGACAGGCGACAGGACTACAAGGGGCCCTCGGAAGGGGAGTATATGTTTTTTTTTAACCTGTGACATACGTGGCTGGGCAATATACTATGTAGCTGGGCAATATACTACGTGGCAGGGCAATATACTACGTGGCAGGGCAATATACTACGTGGCTGGGCAATATACTACGTGGCAGGGCAATATACTACGTGGCAGGGCAATATACTACGTGGCAGGGCAATATACTACGTGGCTGGGCAATATACTACGTGGCTGGGCAATATTCTACGTGGCTCTGGGCAATATACTACGTCACTGGGCAATATACTGTGTGGCTGGGCAATATACTACGTGGCAGGGCAATATACTACGTGGCTGGGCAATATACTACGTGGCTGGGCAATATACTACGTGGCTGGGCAATATACTACGTGGCTGGGCAATATACTACGTGGCTCTGTGCAATATACTACGTGGCTCTGTGCAATATACTACGTGGCTCTGTGCAATATACTACATAGTTGGGCAATATACTACGTGGCAGGGCAATATACTACGTGGCTGGGCAATATACTACGTGGCTGGGCAATATTCTACGTGGCTCTGTGCAATATACTACGTCACTGGGCAATATACTGTGTGGCTGGGCAATATACTACGTGGCTGGGCAATATACTACGTGGCTGGGCAATATACTACGTGGCTGGGCAATATACTACGTGGCTGGGCAATATACTACGTGGCTGGGCAATATACTACGTGGCTGGGCAATATACTACGTGGCTCTGTGCAATATACTACATAGTTGGGCAATATACTACGTGGCTGGGCAATATACTACGTGGCAGGGCAATATACTACGTGGCAGGGCAATATACTACGTGGCAGGGCAATATACTACGTGGCAGGGCAATATACTACGTGGCTGGGCAATATACTACGTGGCTGGGCAATATACTACGTGGCTGGGCAATATACTGCGTGGCTGGGCAATATACTGCGTGGCTGGGCAATATACTACGTGGCTGGGCAATATACTACGTGGCTGGGCAATATACTACGTGGCTGGGCAATATACTACGTGGCTGGGCAATATACTACGTGGCTGGGCAATATACTACGTGGCTGGGCAATATACTACGTGGCTGGGCAATATACTACGTGGCTGGGCAATATACTACGTGGCTGGGCAATATACTACGTGGCTGGGCAATATACTGCGTGGCTGGGCAATATACTACGTGGCTGGGCAATATACTACGTGGCTGGGCAATATACTACGTGGCTGGGCAATATACTACGTGGCTGGGCAATATACTGCGTGGCTGGGCAATATACTACGTGGCTGGGCAATATACTACGTGGCTGGGCAATATACTACGTGACTGGGCAATATACTACGTGGCTGGGCAATATACTGCGTGGCTGGGCAATATACTACGTGGCTGGGCAATATACTGCGTGGCTGGGCAATATACTACGTGGCTGGGCAATATACTACGTGGCTGGGCAATATACTACGTGGACATGCATGTTCTAGAACACCCGATGCGTTAGAATCGGGTCACCATCTAGTATATATATATATATATATACAGTATGTATATAAATATATATATATATATATATATATATATATATATATATATATATATATATATATATATATATATACACACACACGTGTATATAATGTATATAGAGGTGTGCGTACGTAATACATACATAGATGTGTATACAGTATGTACGCGGGTGTGTAATGTATCTATAGATCTGTCCATACACGCTGGGGAGGACGCCTCCTCACTGCCGGCCCCGGCTCAGTCATCTCTATGAGCCCCAGCACTACCCAGCCCGCCGGGCTCCCCCACCCCTACACACAATGGACGAGTCCGCAGCTCCCGCGCTGCCACCCGACCGTCTATCACCGACACACGCATCTCATCCGCTACAACAGAAAATGCGGATTCTCATGACGTCACTCACTCGGTTCTCCGGTAACTCCACCCCTTCCGGTCTAAAGGGACTCCCGGTTCGACTCCTGCTGGCGCTACCGCCGCTTCCTACGTCACTTCCGCCTGCTCTGGTTAGGATTAGGAATGGTGGGACCAATGACAGCTCCCGGAAGTGACGTACGAGACAGTACCAGAGAGGCAGGCGCAGAGCGACGCCAAAGAGGCGTGATCGTCATTGTGGGCGGGGACAAAGGATGCTAAAGAAAAGTCTACGGGGCGGAGACAAGCTGCACAGTGCAGGGCGCCTGCCGCAGATACCTGGGATCACTGCGCCCCTAGTGGCCGGGAGCAGCATTATCACAGTATTGTACCTGTCGCCCCCCCCAGGCATTTTTAACTAAAAGAGCCACCTGGTGCAGCAGTAATGCTGCATTCTGACAAGGTGGCTCTTTTAGTTCTGGGTGCTGTAACTGCAGAAAGAATCCGTTTTGCAATTTGTCCTAAATGCCTTTCTTCAGTCCTGGAGGCAGGCCTTTCCCCCTGCTGCAGTCGCCACACAGCCGTCACTCACATATTCTTGGCGCCGCCTCCTCAGCGCTGGTTTGAAATCAGCCGGCGCCTGCGCTCTTTTCTCCAGCCTTGGGCAGGTGCAGTGAGCGCTGGCCGTCTGTCCTCATATGCAGTGCAGCTGACTGTGCCTGTGCGGCCGCCCTGCCTGTGAATCCCCGCCCCGCAGTGACTTATGATTTATTCATACTACGGGGCTGAGATTCACAGGCAGGGCGGCCGCACAGGCGCCGGCTGATTTCAAAACAGCGCTGAGGAGGAGGCGGTGCCCGGCGCCAAGAAGATGTGAGTGACGGCTGTGTGGCGTCTGCAGCAGGGGGGAAACGCCGGCCTACTTGACTGAAGAAAAGGTATTTAGGACAAATTGCAAAACTGATTATTTCTGCAGTTACAGCACCCAGAACTAAAAGAGCCACCTTGTCAGAATGCAGCATCACTGCAGCACAAGGTGGCTCTTTTAGTTAAAAACGCCTGGGGGGGTGACCGGTTCCCTTTAACCCTTTCTGAGACTTTTTTTTTTTTGCACTTTAGTTTTTTTTCTCACACTTTTTAATTTCTCTGGCAAAATACTTGTACAAGTTTTTTTTCTTGCTTGCCAGCCTGCAGTCTTTATTGATAATAATATAATAATAATAATTTTTATTTATATAGCGCCAGCATATTCCGCAGCGCTTTACAACTTATAGAGGGGACTTGTACAGACAATAGACATTACAGCTTAACAGAAATCACAGTTCAAAACAGATACCAGGAGGAATGAGGGCCCTGCTCGCAAGCTTACAAACTATGAGGAAAAGGGGAGACACGAGAGGTGCATGGTAACAATTGCTTTAATTATTTGGACCAGCCATAGTGTAAGGCTCGGGTGTTCATGTAAAGCTGCATGAACCAGTTCACAGCCTAAGTATGTAGCAGTACAGACACAGAGTGCTATTAACTGCATAAAGTGTATGAGAACATGATGCGAGGAACCTGATTATGTTTTTTTTTTTTTTATTAGGCCACACAGGGATAGTTAGGTTAATGCGTTGAGGCGGTAGGCCAGTCTGAACAAATGCGTTTTTAGGGCACGCTTAAAACTGTGGGGATTGGGGATTAATCGTATTAACCTGAGTAGTGCATTCCAAAGAGTTGGCGCAGCACGTGTAAAGTCTTGGAGACGGGAGTGGGAGGTTCTGATTATTGAGGATGCTAACCTGAGGTCATTAGCGGAGCGGAGGGCACGGGTAGGGTGGTAGACTGAGACCAGGGAGGAGATGTAGGGTGGTGCTGAGCCATGGAGTGCTTTGTGGATGAGGGTAGTAGTTTTGTACTGGATTCTGGAGTGGATGGGTAGCCAGTGTAATGACTGGCACAAGGTAGAGGCATCGGTGTAACGGTTGGTGAGGAATATGATCCTGGCTGCAGCATTCAGGACAGATTGGAGCGGGGAGAGTTTGGTAAGAGGGAGGCCGATTAGTAGAGAGTTACAATAGTCCAGACGGGAATGAATAAGAGAAACAGTAAGAGTTTTTGCAGAGTCGAAAGTAAGAAAAGGGCGAATTCTCGAAATGTTTTTGAGATGCAAATAAGAAGAGCGAGCCAGTGATCGGATGTGGGGGGTGAATGAAAGCTCGGAATCAAGGATGACCCCAAGGCAGCGGGCATGTTGCTTTGGAGTAATGGTGGAACCACACACGGAGATGGCAATGTCAGGCAAAGGTAGGTTAGTAGAGGGAGAGAACACGAGTTCAGTTTTTGACAGGTTCAGTCAAGTATTGATCAGTCAGTATTGATGCTATTTTGGGGCACTTCTGATCACTTTTTATTGCATTTGTTAACGGAACCGCAGCAACTGAAAAAAAAATGCAATTTTAATGATTTTCTTTTTTTTTCTTTTCTTTTGCGCTGTGGCGTTTTACTGCACGGACCAATGTATTTTGTATTTTCGTAGATTGGACTTTTCTGGACACGATGACACCAACTATGTATATACATTTTTTTTTAATTTCTTAATTTTTTTTCTTGAAGTATTTAACCTTTTATTTATTGAGGTTTAAAAAAAAAATGTTCATGACTTTCTCTTACTTTATTTTTTAGTCCCAGTAGTGGACTGGAGCCGGCGATCGTTCGATGGCTCTTCCCATGTGCTGAAGTGTATAGGACGAGGCTGAGCACTGTGGGAGCACCAAGATGGCGGCAGTTGGGGGCTGCAGCCTGTGTCTGCCCAATCTGTCGGTTCCCTACGATCATGTCATGGGAGGCTGATGGGTATTTATTGTGTAAGGCAATTGTCCCGCCTGCTCTCTTTACACCGCCCGCTCTGCACCAGCGCTCCCTCTAGCAATAGCACAGGATGCCTGTATACCTGCAGCCCTATCAGCACTCTGCAGCGTAGCCATAGCTTTCTCAGCAGCAATCATATTCAGTCTCAGCGACGCCTCACAAAGACCCGGAACAGGCCGAAACGTCCTATACCTTAGTCTGGCTTCACAAGTCCTGATATCTCCGGTCACGTGTGCCGCCTTTGTGCCACGTCAGTACCACACGCACGAGCGCCAGGGAAGAAGCGGTACAGTAATCGCTGTTCCCCGATGCCAGGAGCTGAAGACGCTCTCATCATTGTCCCCTGCTCTGCCAGCGATCGGCGCGAACAGGGAAGAATAATGAGAGTTGTATGCAAGTGGGAACAATGACAGCAGGCGGCGGCTGATGGAACTATTACTCCCATCAGCCTACAGGACACCTGCTGCCCCTAATAACAGTGACAGTAGGAGAGGCTGATGGGAGTATTCCTCACCCGCCACCTGCGCTATAAATAAATGAAAAATCAGGCTTGGATAAATGAAAAATCCGGCTTGGGTTCCCCTGTATTTTCTATAACCAGCTGTGCAAAACTGACATCTGGGTGCTGCAACCCTCAGCTGTCAGCGTTATCAAGAATAGAGGGGTCCCCATGCTGGGGGCTGGTATTCTCAGCCATGGATATTGTCTCCCCCCAGTTTAAGAATAGCAGCCGCCCAGAAAAGGCACATCTTTTAGATGCGCCAATGCTGGCGCTTTGCCTGGCTCTTCCCACTTGCCCTGTAGCGTTGGCAAGTGGGGTTCATATTTGTGGGGTTGATGTCACCTTTGTATTGTCAGGTGACATCAATCCCATGGCTTAGTAATGGAAAAGCGTCTATAAGACACCCATCCATTACTAATCCTATAGTTATATGGTAAATAAAGACACATCCTGAATAAAGTCCTTTATTAGAAATACAAACAAAGCCCACTTTTCCATTTTTATTTAAAAATAACAAACACAGTTATACTCACCTAACGCTTAGTTCCCCTGAAGCCCTCGTCTCCTGTAATAAATCAAAAATAAAAACAACAATATCCCTCACCTCTCAGTTGTTGTGTCCCACGCCGTAATCCATGTCTGGGGGATAAATAGTTTTCAATCTGGACGATGCCAAGATGCGACTGTCTAGGCTGAGAACCAGTGATGGATGAGCTCCTGCGAGCGCAGAGTGAGTGACCGGCGGTGATATAATCGTGGTTACTGACGGTCAGTGAGGCTGCGGTGACCTCAGCAGCGTGGGAAAAAGTAATGAGGTCACCGCAGTTTAAGCTCAGCGACACAGCAGATCACCGTGAGATTTCCCTCCTAAGGTTGTGAAGGGGTTAATGGTACCAATCAAACCCGAACATGGCATAAAGTGAATATCTTAAGAAGGGCACACATTGCTCCTTACATCCTTAATATCTATGATTGCTCCAGTCTACGGTTGGATCACTCGTTTTTTTAGTAAGAGCTAATAAATGCTTTGTACCTGCTGTTTTTCAGAATCCGGCATTGCTCTCTTGTCTGCCCCATTTTCTCAAATCTTGCTTCAAATTCTCCTTTCGGGCAGAGATTTCCAGCGCAGCTACATCCGCTTGTAGGGCTCCACCAGGCATGTTGGGCAAAAAGTTTTTGCGACCAGGGACATCAAAGATAGGGCTTTGTGTCAGTTTTAAGGTAACAGACCTGACCTTGCGTTTCGACTTTGAAACGCGTGGTGTGTCAACTGCAATAAAGTATTTAGCTTCTCTGTGTGTCCTATATACCGGCAGCACAGCAACATCATCTGCCGCTACCTCCTTGGCACTATCAGTTTCAACATAGGCACAGTCAACTTTTCCACCTTGTCTCGTCCATCCTGGTTAGTGCCGAAAGCCCGGTTTTACATCTGCTAACCTTTCATATTTTTACCAGTCCAATCCATAACCTGTCCCGCAATAGTTCCTTTTCCAGCATCTACGAGTCCAATGAACACTACGTTAATATTTGATATTTTTGGTGCATTGGGTGGTAGAACAGCAGTTTTCGGTTTTGCATCTTCCGTCTCAACCTCCCTTCATCTCCCGAGAAGTCGCCACCTCCCAGGACTCTTCAGGTGACATCTTAGTCTCTCCATTTTCTACAACAGGCTCAGAAACCTCAGTGGTTCCCCCTAAAGAGGAGGAATCTTCTAGTTTGAAGCCAAAAAAATAAGCACAGACTGATCTAGAGTTAATGGGAGCCTGCCACTAGATTAATGCAGCCCGAATCACAGGCGGCATGAATCGGAGCCTGCTGAAGAATGTATTATTCATCATCATTTTAATTTTAAATGGGTAGGTATGTCCATAGGATAAGTGATAACTTATTGATCAGTGGGGTTCCGACCGCTGGGACCTGAACAAATCGGAAGAATGGGGAACCTTTAGGCCCCTTACAATGGAGCAGCAGTGCGCCTGATCTACCTACCCTGCGTCCATTCTCTATGGGGCTGCTGAGCGCTGCTCTCGGCTTTTTCCGGGAGCCCTATAGGGAAGGAACAGAGCAAGTTATCAGGTGTTCGACTTTACGACCCATTGTATAAAACTTGTCTGTTCTGCCAATCAGGGCGGGTCCCAGCGGAGGGACACCGATTGATCAGCCATTTATCACCTATCCTGTGAATTGAAGGGGTTGTCCAATGAAAAAAAATATTAAAGGGAACCTGTTAGTAGGATCAACTTCCTAAGCCGTCTATATTAGCATATAGGTCATAGGAAACGGAATAAAACGATACCTTGATAGCTGCGATATATTTTATTTCAGAGAAATCCACCTTTTTCTTAATATGTAAATGAGCTCTTAAGATCTATGGGCCGGACATAGGTCTCCAAAGAGTACTGTAAATAAAGGGGATGTTACCAGTGTGAGACATGTAATGACTGATAGTCTGCTCTCCACTGGTAACGCCCCATTTCAGCTTCAATAAGCTCCGGAGGCAGATTGTCAGGGAGCTATATGTTCGGCCCATAGATCTTAACAGCTCATTTACATGTTAAGAAAAACGTGGATTCCTCAGGAGTAAGACATTGATGTTAAGACATTGATGTGCTGCTAGTCACTACTCACTAATAAGCTGTGAGGTGAGGAAGTGAAGGAGTCTCCAATGTCAAAAGCCAGTAGGGTACATCATAATCAGAGCGGTGAGGCAAAGGATTGTCAGGTCACAGAGCGGGGTCAGAATTCCAAGAAGGTAATGGATTAAGATGAAGGGGCTAGGCAAACGGATGGTCAAGGGTAAATCCAAGGTCCTGCCGCAAAGATCAGAATACTAGAACTCAAAGCACAGAGACACACGCCCACCACTTGAGCAAAGCTACAACTGGCAGAGATAAGAGGCAGACAGTCAGCTAAATAGCCTGGAATCTGCAGGCAAATATGCAATGTGTGCACATATCCTTAAAGGTACCGTCACATTAAGCGACGCTGCAGCGATAGCGACAGCGATGCCGATCGCTGCAGCGTCGCTGTTTGGTCGCTGGAGAGCTGTCACACAGACCGCTCTCCAGCGACCAACGATGCCGAGGTCCCCGGGTAACCAGGGTAAGCATCGGGTTGCTAAGCGCAGGGCCGCGCTTAGTTTACCCTGGTTACCAGCGTAAAAGTTAAAAAAACAAACAACACATACTCACCAGCGCGTCCCCCAGCCTCTGCTTCCTGACACTGACTGAGCTCCGGCCCTAACAGCTTTCACTTTCAGTTTAGGGCCGGCGCTCAGTCAGTGTCAGGAAGCAGAGGCTGGGGGACGCGCTGGTGAGTATGTGCTGTTTGTTTTTTTAACTTTTACGCTGGTAACCAGGGTAAACATCGGGTTACTAAGCGCGGCCCTGCGCTTAGTAACCCGATGTTTACCCTGGTTACCAGTGTAAAATATCGCTGGTATCCTTGCTTTTGCTGTCAAACACGGCGATACACGGCGACCTAGCGACCAAATAAAGTGCAGACCTTCTAGCAGCGACCAGCAATTTCACAGCGGGATCCAGATCGCTGCTGCGTGTCAAATACAGCGATATCGCTATCCAGGTCGCTGCAACGTCACGGATCGCTGGCGATATCGCCTAGTGTGACGGTACCTTAAGGTACCTTCACACGAAGCGACGCTGCAGCGATAGCGACAACGATGCCGATCGCTTCAGCGTCGCTGTTTGATCGCTGGGGAGCTGTCACACAGATTGCTCTCCAGCGACCAACGATGCCGAGGCCCCCGGGGTAACCAGGGTAAACATCAGGTTGCTAAGCGCAGGGCCGCGCTTAGTAACCCGATGTTTACCCTGGTTACCAGCGTAAAAGTAAAAAAAAACAAACAGTACATGCTCACCTGCGCGTCCCCCAGCCTCTGCTTCCTGACACTGACTGAGCTCCGGCCCTAACAGCACAGCGGTGACGTCACCGCTGTGCTTTCACTTTCAGTTTAGGGCCGGCGCTCAGTCAGTGTCAGGAAGCAGACGCTGGGGGACGCATGTAAGTATGTACTGTTTGTTTTTTTTACTTTTACGCTGGTAACCAGGGTAAACATCGGGTTACTAAGCGCGGCCCTGCGCTTGGTAACCCGATGTTTACCCTGGTTACCAGTGTAAAACATCGCTGGTATCGTTGCTTTTGCTTTCAAACACAACGATACACGGCGATCGGACGACCAAATAAAGTTCTGGACTTTATTCAGCGACCAGCGACATCACAGCAGGATCCTGATCGCTGCTGCGTGTCAAACGAAACGATATCGCTAGCCAGGACGCTGCAACGTCACGGAGCGATGTCGTTTCGTGTGAAGGTACCTTTACATTGCTGTGAGAGGACTGAACACACATTGTAAGTATTTGCTTCATTTCTTCACCAAAAAAAAGTCCCTTGGCAGAAAAAAAGCTGCATACAATACACTCGTTTTTGCTGCATTTTGTGAGTGTTTTTTTATTCTTTTCCCCCTCCCTCATTCATTTGAATAGTTGAAAAAAGCTGCAAAAGCGCTTAAAGGATATGTGCACACATTAAATATTTGCAGTACACATTTCTTCACCAAAATCGTATCTCTTTGCAGGATAAAAACACGTTTGTTTGTTTTTTTGCATGCTTTTTTCCCCCGATTCATTTGAAGGGGTGAAAAACAAAGCAGTTTCAAATCTGCAAGGAAAAAATAAGCAGAGTGTGCACGAGGTTTCATAAAACTCATTAACATTGCTGCTGCTGCTGCTGTAAAATGCTGCGGCATATACACACAGTAAAAAAAGAACAGTGTGAAAAAGCCCATACCGTTTTTTTTAATGTTTTTCTAATTATAGTTTTTATAAGGAAATGCACATATTTATTAATTCAGCAGATCTGTGCTTTCCAGAGGTTCCTTATAACACGTCTGTAATGATAATAGTCACTTAGATCACTCCTTCCATTGATTTCTATGCCCAGATATTCGGAGAAGATGCTTATTGCGTGACTCCGAGCGCCTTCTGAACAGGGAATCCTTGTCATTAATGATGTCACAAGAATCCCCAGCAACCAAATGCAGAAACTGCAGCTTCTAGGGGACTCGGATCTCAATATGACGTCTATAGATACAGGGAACTGACGGATCCATGGTCAGCCTGCCAGTGTTACAGGCTATCCTGCAGATGGTGCTGTGCGCAATGCCATCTGCAGGACTAACAGCCGGATGGCACAGGAAGCATGCCATTAAGCCCAATAGATCTGCATTGTTTGCATTTTCTTGAAAAATAACATCCATTTTATCCGATTTGTTTAGAAAAAATTTTTACAAAAGACAACACTGTCATTTGGAGCAAAATAAATTTAGATTTATAGTAAAGCTTGTAGAATCCACAAAACCTGATGAAAAAGAACTAGAAGAAAGATACAATAATGGTAAACTAATCAGAACTAGCACACCCTTAACAAAAAAAACAAACAAAAGCCTTTGATCTATGGGCACCGATGCAAAATCTGGACCTGGGCCCCACCTGCATGTTGGTCAGATGTATGGGCCTTTGTAAGCTGGAGAACTTGGCTGCTGCAGAACGTTATACCATGTAAAAGCGGAGAAAGGTGGAGATAAATCCACGCTGCCAATAGTATAAAGGTACCTTCACACTAAGAGACTTTGGAGCGAGAACGACGACGATCCATGACGTTGCAGCGTCCTGGATAGCGATCGCGTTGTGTTTGACACGCAGCAGCGATCTGGATCCCGCTGTGATATCGCTGGTCGGAGCTAGAAGTCCAGAACTTTATTTCGTCGCTGATCACCCGCTGTCATCGCTGGATCGGCGTGTGTGACGCCGATCCAGCGATGTGTTCACTTGTAACCAGTGTAAACTTCGGGTTACTAAGCACAGGGCCGCGCTTAGTAACCCGATATTTACCCTGGTTACCATTATAAAAGTAAAAAAAAAACCACTACATACTCACCTTCTGATGTCTGTCACGTCCCCCGGCGTCCACAGGGTTACGTGCTGCTGCCGAGAGCTTCCTGCACTGAATGTGTCAGCGCCGGCAGTAAAGCAGAGCACAGCGGTGACGTCACCGCTGTGCTCTGCTTTTACTTTCCGGCCGACAGTCAGTCAGTGCGGGAAGCAGACGGCTAGGGACCTGACGGACACCGGAATGTGAGTATGTACGTTTTTGTTTTTTTTACAGTTACGATAGTAACCAGGGTAAACATCGGGTTACTAAGCGCGGCCCTGCGCTTAGTAACCCGATGTTTACCCTGGTTACAAGCGAACGCATCGCTGGACCGGTGTCACACACACCGATCCAGCGATGACAGCGGGAGATCCAGCGACGAAATAAAGTTCCAAACGATCTGCTACGACATACGATTCTCAGCAGGGTCCCTGATCGCTGCTGCGTGTCAGACACAGCGATATCGTATGGATATCGCTGGAACGTCACGGATCATGCCGTCATAGCGACAAAAGTGCCACTGTGAGACGGTACCCTTACAGTGAACAATCTATAGTCTCACTGCTCTTACAGTAAATAATTCATAGTCTCACTGCTCTTACAGTAAATAATTCATAGTCTCACTGCTCTTATCCATAGTCTCACTGCTCTTACAGTAAAGAATCCATAGTCTCACTGTTCTTACAGTAAACAATCCATAGTCTCACTGCTCTTACAGTAAATAATTCATAGTCTCACTGCTCTTATCCATAGTCTTACTGCTCTTACAATAAACAATCTATAGTCTCACTGCTCTTACAGTAAAGAATCCATAGTCTCACTGCTCTTACAGTAAAATATCCATAGTCTCACTGCTCTTACAGTAAATAATTCATAGTCTCACTGCTCTTATCCATAGTCTCACTGTTCTTACAATAAACAATCTATAGTCTCACTGCTCTTACAGTAAAGAATCCATAGTCTCACTGCTCTTACAGTAAATAATTCATAGTCTCACTGCTCTTATCCAGTCTCACTGCTCTTACAGTAAAGAATCCATAGTCTCACTGTTTTTACAGTAAACAATCCATAGTCTCACTGCTCTTATCCATAGTCTTACTGCTCTTACAGTAAAGAATCCATAGTATCACTGCTCTTATCCATTGTCTCACTGTTCTTACAGTAAACAATCCATAGTCTCACTGCTCTTACAGTAAATAATTCATAGACTCACTGCTTTTATCATAGCCTCTATGTTCTTACAGTAAAGAAGTCTAGTCATTCCATGTCAAGTGAACCACTGATTTTTACCACTATATTTTTAATTATTTTGAGATTTTGTTATTTGGTAATAGTGTGTCAGAGAATGCAAAATGTGAAGAAGAAAAAATTCTAGATATTTTTTATTTTTTATTGATTTTCAAAGTTTGGAAAAAGTGCGAATTTCAGTGTTGCCTGCCTTTACATTTCTCCCCATAACTCAGGCTAGAAAAGAGATAGAGAAACAAAATAAACACCATTCTACTCAGAACTGTACAGGCTTTCACCAGATATGTCACAAGAGTATCTTTGATAATATTTTAACTATGCGAACGAAAGCGCAAAACTTTAAAACGCATTTCCGAAAAAAACGTTTAATTTAAAAATTTCAAAAACTGCAAATGTGCCTGTTATGCTCCTAGCCACATCTGTACCAAAATACAAGCTGGGATCGTGATGGGATCATATTTTAAAAAATAAAACTATTACAGTGTCAAGTCAAAAATCTTGATTTCAGATCTGTTCAGCCTGTGGTCTAACAGTGTGGGGTCTATATTTACCAAATAATCCATCATTGCTAGATATTACTGTATTATTTTATTATGTTACCACTTAGAAGCAGGAGAGGACAGAGGAGAAGCTTTGTTAGGGCTGAGAATGACCAGGGGTTGACAGTGACTGCAGAGCAGATGGCCAGCCGGCCGGCAGCTCCAGAGGCCGTATTCACACCAAATCTTAACACCCAGGCAACTCCTCAAATGGAGGGAGAAAAATATTCTTAACATCCAGTTCATGTATTGTTCAAACCAGGACTACGAAGAGGAGGAGAGTTTGTTATAACATCGGTTACAGGAAGCAGAACCCATCACAGGGACTCAGCAATACCGGACTGTCATCCCATGTAGTGGAAATAAAGACAGTGACGTCCATGACGTGGTAGAAGGCGGCACAAGATCGGCAATGGATGACACAACTGCCTATGTGACTTGTGAATATGATCGGCGCTGGCGGCTACTGGACTCTCCAAAGATTGTGAAAATGAAGACGTAGAAGTGACTTTTCTGCACCTTCTGGTCCAGCGCCGTCCTTTGTGTATCCAAGAAAACCAGACATTGTAAAGGTGAACAAAAATCAGATATTGACTCAGGTGGAGCCGAGCACCATGACAGCCGTCCATACTCTGACACAAAAGGAAATGGCCATTGCTAGTTAGCGCTTATAGACAAGATCACATTTCACCCACTAGAAGGGACACATTGATGATAACAGGCCAGTGTAAAAACCTATTAATTGTTTGATTAGTTCATATTTTATAGTACGAGGATGTAACTACTGTACTATTCTTCTTAAACACTTCAGGAATGACATGTTTAGTGATATAGTAGAAAAAAAATTGTTCCATGTATAAATAGGTGGTAGAAATATTGGTTCTTTTAATCTTGTTTTTAATTTATAATTAGGATCAGACTGTATTTAGAAACCCACACTTGAGGATATGATCAAGTTTTTTCTTTTGGTTTGTTCAATGAATTCAGGTTGAAAATGCTGAGCAAGTTGTTATGATGATTAAGCTGTATTTATTCTGGCACTTCAGTATTTGTTTTTTGTGTTTCTTTATTGTTACATATAAATGTTAAATGCAATAAGTTGTAATTTGAAAAGAAAAAAGGAAGAAACTCACACAAACATAAAATCAGATGATTCAAGGCTTAAAAAAAAATACAAATTTGATAGATCCCAAGTTGAATCCCTGTACAAATATAAACAAGGACACGAGTAAAAAACATGCATGTTTTCACAATTTGAAAACATACGTTTTTTTTCAGAATTGCGCATCAACATTTTTAATTTGATTTTTCCAAAACAAAATATAAAGAAACATAGTCTTGTGACATATCAAATGAAAGCCGGTACCATTCTGAGAAAAATGATGCCTCTCCCACCTCTATATCTTAATCCTAGCCCGAGATATGATAAAAAAATGTAAAGCCATACCAGGCCAAAATCCGCGCTTTTTCAAAACTTTAAAAATCTGTGAAAAATTAACTGATGAAGAAAAAAATTCTAAACTTTTAATTTGTAATTAACTAAAGTTGTACTTCATAAAAATAAAAAATAAAAAAAATCTAAAGACGTAAGGTAAAAAAAATATTCATATTTGGATCACTTGATATGGAATGACCATACAGTAAATAATTCATAGTCTCACTGCTCTTATCCATAGTCTCAATGTTCTTACAGTAAACAATCCATAGTCTCACTGCTCTTACAGTAAAAAATCCAGTCTCACTTACAGTAAATAATTCATAGTCTCACTGCTCTTATCCATAGTCTCACTGCTCTTACAGTAAAGAATCCATAGTCTCACTACTCTTACAGTAAAGAATCCAAAGTCTCAGTACTCTTACAGTAAAATATCCATAGTCTCACTGCTTGTGCAGTAAAATATCCATAGTCTTTCTGCTTGTTCAGTAAAATATCCATAGTGTCACTGCTCTTACAGTAAGGAATCCATAGTTTCACTGCTCTTACAGTAAAGAATCCATAGTCTCACTTGTTGTGAATCTGCTTTTGGGCTCCTTCTGGTGGTGGCTTGCGGTACTGGTGACTCGGGTGTGTTTTCTTTCTCAGTTCACCTGTTTTCATCAGTAGTGGGGAGTTGCTATTTATTCCTGCTCTTCAGTCATTGCCTTGCCGGCCATCAATGTAACCAGAGCCTTTCTGTTGCATGTTCCTGCTCCTAGACTACTGATCAGCTAAGTTGGACTCTTAGTCCTAAGTTTGTTTGCATTTTTGTTCCAGTTTACAGTTAAGTCATTCTCTGTAGCTGGAAGCTCTTGTGGGCTGAAATTACCACTCCGGTGTCATGAGTTGACACATGAGTTTTAAAGTAATTTCAGGATGGTATTTTAAAAGGGTTTTCAGCTGACCGTGCAGTTCCCTTTTGTATCTTTCTACTATCTAGTAAGCGGACCTCGCTTTGCTGAACCTACCTTCATACTGCATATGTCTTTTCCTCTGAACTCACCGTCAATATATGTGGGGGGCTTCTGTCTCCTTTTTGGGGGAATTTCCCTAGAGGTAAGCCAGGTCTGTTTTTTCCTCTACTAGGGTAAGTTAGTTCTCCGGCTGGCGAGAGACGTCTAGGGATAAAACGTAGGCACGCCCCCCGGCCACTATTAGTTGTGTGGTAGGTTTAGCTCATGGTTAGCTCGAGATTCCATCACCCAAGAGCTCGTTCGTTATTTATGTGTCCTGACGTTCCCCTGCCATTGGGAACCATGACAGTATGGCCGGCCCCGTGTTAAAACTGTTGGCAGAAGAAAGGAGAGAAAAAGAAGTCTGCAAATTTTTTTTTTTTTTTCCCTCTGTGTTTGCTCTATAGTTGAATCAGTTGCATTTCAGCTCTAATTGCAGTCTTTGTCTCCCTCTCCTTCTAACCCTTGAATGGCTCTGATCTCACCTGCTTAAAATGGATCCTCAGAGTTTGGCTACAGGTTTGAATAATCTTGCCACAAAAGTTCAAAGTTTACAGGATTTTGTTATACATGCTCCTATATCTGAACCTAGAATTCCTATACCAGAGTTTTTCTCCGGAGATAGATCTCGTTTTTTGAATTTCAAATATAATTGTAAATTATTTCTTTCTCTGAGACCTCGCTCCGCTGGAGATCCCGCACAGCAGGTTAGGATTGTGATTTCCTTGCTGCGAGGTGACCCTCAAGATTGGGCATTTGCATTGGCACCAGGGGATCCTGCGTTGCTCAATGTGGATGCGTTTTTTCTGGCTTTGGGGTTGCTTTATGAGGAACCTAATTTAGAGATTCAGGCTGAAAAAGCCTTGATGGCCCTGTCTCAAGGGCAAGATGAAGCTGAAATATACTGCCAAAAATTTCGTAAATGGTCTGTGCTTACTCAGTGGAATGAGTGCGCTTTGGCGGCGAATTTCAGAGAGGGTCTCTCTGATGCCATTAAGGATGTTATGGTGGGGTTCCCTGCGCCTACAGGTCTGAATGAGTCCATGACAATGGCTATTCAGATTGATCGGCGTTTGCGGGAGCGTAAACCTGTGCACCATTTGGCGGTGTCTTCTGAGAAGGCGCCAGAGAATATGCAATGTGATAGAATTCTGTCCAGAAGCGAACGGCAGAATTTTAGGCGAAAAAATGGGTTGTGCTTCTATTGTGGTGATTCAACTCATGTTATATCAGCATGCTCTAGACGCACAAAGAAGGTTGATAAGTCTGTTTCAATTGGCACTTTACAGTCTAAGTTTATTCTGTCTGTGACCTTGATTTGTTCATTATCGTCAATTACCGCGGACGCCTATG